>NW_027397065.1:18464540-18470027 GCF_003265705.2 Callorhinus ursinus | reverse complement strand
ATATACCCTAAATCTCTAGTGTATGGCTTTGTTCTACTCTCCTGCCTAATCACATTCTGTCCCGTTTTTTTTTTTAATTTCTTTCTTTTTTCAACCAACTTCTTATCTTATTAGTTCCTTTTAAAAATCTTTTATAATTTTCACCTTTACAGTCATATTCCATCCCTTCATCATATTTACCATTACTTTTTACATAAAAAAGTTTTTCTTTCTTTAAAATTTTGGGAGTCACTTTCCTCTAAAAGACCAAAATACGTGAAAATCTACTATGTGGCCCTGATCTATGCACCAGCCTGATCATATTTGATCATATTCTTTTTTTTATCTTTTTTTTTCTTTTTTCTTTCTTTCCCATTCTTTTCCCCCAGTTTCAGTTCTCTTCTGATTTGTTTAATGTATATTTTCCTGGGGTCGTTGTCACCCTGTTAGCATTTGTTCTCTCATTCATCTATTCTCCTCTGAGCAAAATGACAAGACAGGAAAAATCACCTCAACAAAAAGAACATGAGGCAGTACTAACTACCAGGGACCTAATCAATACGGACATTAGTAAGATGTCGGAACTAGAATTCATAATGACGATTATAAAGGTACTAGCTGGGCTTGAAAAAAGCATGGAAGATATTAGAGAAACCCTTTCTGGAGAAATAAAAGAACTAAAATCTAACAAAGTCGAACAAAAAGGCTATTAATGAGGTGCAATAAAAAATGGAGGCCCTAATTGCTAGGATAAATGAGGCAGAAGGGAGAATTAGTGATATAGAAGACCAAATGATGGAAAGTAAAGAAGCTGAGAAAAAGAGAGATAAAGAACGACTAGATCTCGAGGGCAGAATTCGAGAGATAAGTGATACCATAAGACAAAACAATATTAGAAAAATTGGGATCCCAGAAAAACAAGAAAGAGAGGGAGGAGCAGAATGTATATTGGAGCAAATTATAGCAGAGAACGTCCCTAATTTGGGGAAGGAAACAGGCAAAAATTCCAGGAGGCACAGAGAACCCCCCCTCAAAATCAATAAAAATAGGTCAACAACCCGACATCTAATAGTAAAACTCACAAGTCTCAGAGACAAAGAGAAAATCCTGAAAGCAGCCTGGGACAAGAGATCTGTAACCTACAATAGTAGAAACATTAGATTGGCAACAGACCTATCCACAGAGACAGGCAGGCCAGAAAAGACTGGCATGATATATTCAGAGCACTAAATGAGAAAAATATGCAGCCAAGAATACTATATCCAGCTAGGCTATAATTGAAAATAGAAGGAGAGATAAAAATCTTCCAGGACAAACAAAAACTAAAAGAATTTGCAATCATCAAACCAGCCCTACAAGAAATATTGAAAGGGGTCCTCTAAGCAAAGAGAGAGCCTAAAAGTAACACAGACCAGAAAGGAACAGAGACAATATACAGTAACAGTCACCTTATAGGCAATACAATAGTACTAAATTCATATCTTTCAATAGTTACTTTTTGAATGTAAATGGGCTAAATGCCCCAATAGGAAGACTCAGGGTATCAGATTGGATAAAAAAACAAGACCCATCAATATGCTGTCTGCAGGAGACTCATTTTAGACCCAAAGACACCTCCAGATTGAAAGTGAGGGGGTGGAAAACCATTTACCATGCTAATGGACACCAAAAGAAAGCTGGGGTGGCGATCTTTATATCAGACAAATTAGATTTTAAACCAAAGACTGTAATAAGAGATGAGGAAGGACACTGTATCATACTTAAAGGGTCTATCCAACAAGAAGTTCTAACAATTGTAAATATCTATGCCCGTAACATGGGAGCAGCCAATTATATAAGACAATTAAAAACAAAAGCAAAGAAACACATCGACAACAATGCAATAATAGTAGGGGACTTTAACACTCCCCTCACTGAAATGGACAGATCATATAAGCAAACGATCAACAAGGAAATAAAGACTTTAAATGACACACTGTACCACATGGACTTCACAGATATATTCAGAATATTCCATCCCAAAGCAACAGAATACATATCCTCTAGTGCCCATGGAACATTCTCCAGAATAGATCACATCCTAGGTCACAAATCAGGTCTCAACCGGTACCAAAAGATTGGAATCATTCCCTGCATATTTTCAGACCACAACGCTTTGAAACTAGAACTCAATAACAAGAGGAAAGTTGGAAAGAACTCAAGTACATGGAGGCTAAAGAACATCCTACTAAAGAATGAATGGGTCAACCAGGAAATTAAAGAAGAATTAAAAAATTTCATGGAAACAAATGAAAATGAAAACACAACTGGTCAAAATCTTTGGGATGCAGCAAAGGCAGTTCTAAGAGGAAAGTATATAGCAATACAAGCCTTTCTCAAGAAACAAGAAAGGTGTCAAATACACAACCTAACCCTACACCTAAAGGAGCTGGAGAAAGAACAGCAAATAAAGCCTAAACCCAGCAGGAGAAGACAAATAATAAAGATCAGAACAGAAATCAATGAAATAGAAACCAAAAGAACAGTAGAAGAGATCAATGAAACTAGGAGCTGGCTCTCTGAAAGAATTAATAAGATTGATAAACCCCTGGCTAGACTTATCAAAAAGAAAAGAGAAATGACCCAAATAAATAAAATCATGAATGAAAGAGGAGAGATCACAACCAACACCAAAGAAATACAAACAATTATAAGAACATATTAGGAGCAACTATATGCCAGCAAATTTTATAATCTGGAAGAAATGGATGCTTTCCTAGAGATGTATCAACTACCAAAACTGAACCAGGAAGAAATAGAAAACCTGAACAGACCTATAACCACTAAGGAAATTGAAGCAGTCATCAAAAATCTCCCAACAAACAAGAGCCCAGGGCCAGATGGCTTCCCAGGGGAATTCTACCAAACATTTAAAGAAGAGTTAATACCTATTCTTCTGAAACTGTTCCAAAAAAAAAAAAAAAAATGGAAGGAAAACTTCCAAACTCGTTTTTTGAGGCCCCCATTACCTTGATCCAAAACCAGACAAAGACCCCATCAAAAAGGAGATTTACATACCAATATTCCTGATAAACATGGATTAAAAAATTCTCACCAAAATATTAGCCAATAGGATCCAACAGTACATTAAAAGGATTATTCACCACGACTAAGTGGGATTTATTCCTGGGCTGCGAGGTTGGTTCAACATCTGCAAATCAATCAATGTGATACAATACATTAATAAAAGAAAGAACAAGAACCATATGATCCTCTCAATAGATGCAGAAAAAGCATTTGACAAAGTACAGCATCCTTTCTTGATCAAAACTCTTCAGAGTGTAGGGATAGAGGGTACATACCTCAATATCATAAAAGCCATCTATGAAAAACCCACAGCGAATATCATTTTCAATGGGGAAAAACTGAGAGCTTTCCCCCTAAGGTCAGGAACACAGCAGGGATGTCCACTATCACCACTGCTATTCAACATAGTACTAGAAGTCCTAGCGACAGCAATCAGACAACAAAAAGAAATAAAAGGCATCCAGATCGGCAAAGAAGAAGTCAAACTCTCACTCTTTGCAGATGATGTGGTATTTTATGTGGAAAACCCAAAAGACTCCACCCCAAAATGGCTAGAACTCATACAGGAATTCAGTAAAGTGGCAGGATATAAAATGAATGCACAGAAATCAGTGGCATTCCTATACACCACCACCAAGACAGAAGAAAGAGAAATTAAGGAGTCAATCCCATTACAATCACACCCAAAACCACAGGATACCTAGGAATAAATCTAACCAAAGAGGCAAAGGATCTGTACTCAGAAAACTATAAAATACTCATGAAAGATATTGAGGAAGACACAAAGAAATGGAAAAACGTTCCATGCTCATGGATTGGAAGAACAAATATTGGGAAGATGTCAATGCTACCTAGAGCAATCTACACATTTCATGCCATCCCTATCAAAATACCATCAACTTTTTTCACAGAGCTGGAACAAATAATCCTAAAATTTGTTTGGAACCAGAAAAGACCCCGAATACCCAGAGGACTGTTGAAAAAGCAAAGCAAAAGGCGGCATCACAATTCTGGACTTCAAGCTCTATTACAAAGCTGTTATCATCAATACAGTATGGTACTGGGGCAAAAACAGACACATAGATCAATGGAACAGAATCGAGAGCCCAGAAATCGACCCTCAAATTTATGGTCAACTGATCTTCGACAAAGCAGGAAAGAATGTCCAGTGGAAAAAAGACAGTCTCTTCAACAAATGGTGTTGGGAAAATTGGACAGCCACATGCAGAAGAATGAAACTGGACTACTTCCTTACACCACACACAAAAATAGACCCCAAATGGTTGAAAGACCTAAATGTGAGACAGGAGTCCATCAAAATCCTAAAGGAGAACACAGGCAGCCACCTCTTTGACCTCAGCTGCAGCAACTTCTTCCTAGAAACATCGCCAAAGGCAAGGGAAAAAGGGCAAAAATGAACTATTGGGACTGCATCAAGATAAAAAGCTTTTGCCCAGCAAAACAAACATTCAACAAAACCAAAAGACAACCGACAGAATGGGAGAAGATATTTGCAAATGACATATCAGATAAAGGGCTAGTATCCAAAATCTATAAAGAACTTACCAAACTCAACACCCAAAGAACAACAATCCAATTGAGAAATGGTCAGAAGACATGAACAGACACTTTTCCAAAGAAGACATCCACATGGCCAACAGACACATGAAAAACTGCTCAACATCGCTCGGCATCAGGGAAATCCCAATCAAAACCTCAGTGAGGTTTTGTCATCTCACACCTGTCAGAATGGCTAAAATTAACAAGTCAGGAAACGACAAATGTTGGCGGGCATGTGGAGAAAGGGGAACCCTCCTACACTGTTGGTTGGAATGCAAACTGGTGCAGCCACTCTGGAAAACAGTATGGAAGTTCCTCAAAAAGTTGAAAATAGAGCTACCCTAGGACCCAGCAATTGCACTACTGGGTATTTACCCCAAAGATACAAATGTAATAATCTGAAGGGGTACGTGCACCCCAATGTTTATAGCAGCAACATCCACAATAGCCAAACTATGCAGAGAGCCAAGATGTCCGTCGACAGATAAATGGATAAAGAAAATGTGGTGTATACATACATCAGAATATTATGCAGCCATCAAAAGGAATGGAATCTTGCCATTTGCAACGACGTGGATGGAACTGGAGGGTATTATGCTGAGCAAAATAAGTCAATCAGAGAAAGACCTGTATCATACGATCTCACTGATATGCGGAATTCTTAATCTCAGGAAACAAACTCAGGGTTGCTGGAGTGGTGGGGGGTGGGAGGGATGGGGTGGCTGGGTGATAGACATTGGGGAGGGTATGTGCTATGGTGAGCAGTGTGAATTGGGTAAGACTGTTGACTCACAGACCTGTACCTCTGAAACAAATAATACATTATATGTTAAAAAAAAGAAGATAGTAGGAAGGGAAAAATGAAGGGGGGGGAAATTGGAC
>NW_027397065.1:18314026-18464440 GCF_003265705.2 Callorhinus ursinus | reverse complement strand
GGGGGTGGGGGATGGGTTAGCCTGGTGATGGGTATTAAAGAGGGCACGTACTGAATGCAGCACTGGGTGTTATATGCCAACAATGAATCATGGAACACTACATCAAAAACTAATGATATAATATATGGTGATTAACATAACATAATAAAAAAAAACAGTAAAAAAAAAAAAGGAAAATATGAATACCATGGTAAAAACTCCCAAGACCACCCTAATCCCCATTGGCTTTCAAAGTTCTGGAGTCAGATTTTCAACTAGGCAAGACATCTTGGATGGTTAAGGTCACCTCATATTCAACAGTTTTATCTTTTCCCCCAAGCTTACACTTTCTAAACACATTTCTACCATGTCTAATTACACCATCTAATCAACCCAAAAAGAAACTTCATATTTTTTTCACTCTACTCTTGCCTTCAATCCCCTCAATGCAATAATTCATTATAAAGTTCCACTAATTCTGTCTCTGACACATCTCCTGAATCTGTCACCTGCCTTCATTCCTATATTCACTGCTCCAGTTCTTAGCCCCACTTTCTTACCCCATGAACCTGTAAAGGTAACAGCTTCTAACAGGTTGCCTTATCCTCTGGTTTGTTCCTTAATCAGTCCTTCGTAAATATCTACCAGAGTTCTCTTCTAAAATAAAATAAAAAAAAAAACATTTTTAAAGCTTTTAAGTTTCCAACTGTTCATAGCAGAAGTTAGATTAGACTCACCAGAAGAACTTGTTAAAACAGATTGCCGAAGGACCGCCTCCCAATTTCTGATTCAAAAGGACTGGGATAGGGCCCAAGAATCTGCATTTCCTACAAGTTCCCAGGTGGTGCTAATGCTGCTGGGCCAGAGACCACACTAGTTTTTTCAACCAGTGCTGTGCATAAAACTACATGGGGAAGTTTTACAAAATGCCCTTCCACACCCGAAACCAAATACATGCAGTATTTGATAGCGTTGGTTTTTTTTTAATCCTCCAGGTGATTCTGATTTGCAGAGTACTGTGATCTCTATTGTATACTTGAAACTTGTTTAGAGAATAGATCTTAAGTGTTCTCACCACACTCACCCACACATACCCACACACACAAATGGCAACTATATGACCTGATGGATACCTTAATTAGCTTGACTGTGGTGATCATTTCACAATGTATACATACAGTAAAACATCAGGTTGTACATTTTAAACATAACACAGTTTTTACTTGTCAATTATACCTCAATAACACTGGGGAAAAATAAAAAACAATGTAGCCAGGTGTCCTCTATTTTTATTTGCTAAATCTGGCAATCCTACCCATATTCTCTTTTCAAACTGGGCCCTACAATTTGTGTAACCCCTCCTGACCATGACAACAAATTTAAACATTAATTTCATAAGGCAAATGAGTGAACTGAGTAATACACAACACCAGTTGGGATCACACGGAATGAAAAACTTTCTTTTTCTTCGAGCATTTTCCTTTGCTGCCCTCGAATCCCCCACAGAAACACACCCTGATGTACAACTTTCCTGCCAAGTTTCCATCTGCACAAAGGTGTAAAAGTGCCACTGCCAACTAGGAAATAAAAACCTGGAAATGATAGCCCTTTAGAGATTTAGACACACCAACAATATGAAGAGTTTAACAGAAAGAATGAAAATTTAAAGAAATATTTTTTCACAAAAGCACAATTTCTCTAAAAAAAAAAAAAGGTAACTGGAAAAAAAGAAGCCAACATGTTGCCTATACCAGTATTACCAATAACATAAAATCGAGAAGAGAGCGAGCACTGGGAATAGAGAACTTAATTGATTCTGCCTTTTCTACTACCTGGCACTTACAAATCTAGTATTGACTTTGGAAATATTTCTAAACACTGTGATGCTATTTTGATTTTTAAATATTATGTTTCAAAGGTTTATGTCCACTTCTCAGTAAATATAGATGTTTTTCCTTTAAGCGTCTTACCGAAGTCAGGGGTAGATTTTTCTTTCTTTCTTTTTTATAGCTGTCAATCATATATATTATTTGTATCTACTTCAAACTCATTTTGCAATAAAGGTTTTCAAAATCCTCTCTCCTTCCTCTGGGGTAATAACAAAGGGTGAAACAAACAAGGAAGATGACTTTATATAATCCTTTCATTTCAGATCCTGGTTCCTTCCTGCTGTGAACTTCATGCCAGAATTCTGCTTTACTGTGCTTCAGATATGGACAAGATGAAAGAAGCTCTTATATCCCATAAAGAGTAAGTTCACCTTTGGTGTAAATGTTGGAGAAATGTGAAGAATGATTTAATCTTTGATGAAAATATAGTGTGTCCTGAAAGTTGAGTTCAGGTTTGAAATTCTCCAAACGCTTAACTCCTAAGAATAACAATTTCACAAGCAGGATGTAACAGTTATCTATCCTTCATCGGTTCAATGCTTAAGGATTGCAGCAAGTAGACTGGAATAGGTAGTGACAAGAGCAGACTACCTGGCTTCAGATCCCAGTTCTGCCTCTTATGAACCCTCTGACCTTGCACAGGCTTCTTGGGCTCTTGGCACCTCACCCACATAAGGGGGATGATGACAGTATCTATTTCATAGGGCTGCTGTAAGCATCAAAAGGTACAGTTCTTGGAAGAAGGCCTTGTCTGCAAAAGCATCATGGAAGTGTTATTAACATTGGTATTAAAAATATTTCTGTCTCATCTAGGAAAACAAGTCCCTTGTATACAATAGCTAACCTTCTCACTTATTTTTCCTGGCATGCATGATGGATATCAAGGTTTTAAAGAAAACTATTGTTTTGTCTTTTATTTCCTATCAAGAATCAGACCTTGCAAAAAGCTAAAACGATTTTACAAATATCGCCTGGTTGAGAGACACTGTAATGTACAAAGAGCAGCGGGGAGACACCCAAGAGATTTATTAAAGTCCTGGTTCAACTTAAACTGTGACTGCACTTTAGTTTTTAGTCCTTTTCTCATCTGTAAAATGAGTAGGTACTCATACAATTTCTAATGTTTCTTGCAGAACTAAAATTCTACTTTTGTAAACTTTAACATCAATGTCAAACTTGTCAGAAAGGAATTCCATGAACTCCTACTTATCAAAGGGCCTGTTTAGGGTAGGTTTTCTTGAAATTCTCATTCTCTCATACTATGAAATTTATCACCCTATACTGTTCATACTTCCCACCCCTCCAAAGGCAGGCAATAAAATAATCCCACTGTTAAGTGACCCGAAAAATAAGAATGAGAAATTGGTAAAAGCCTCCATTACTACCTGAGCCTGACAGAAAAATTAATAATACCTATTAGTGTGGTATGTAATTTTTTTAACCATATTAACAAATATTATATTATTCTAATGGCAGATTTTAGAGTAGGGCTTCTCAACGTGGGGCAATTTTACCCCCCACAAGACGTTTGGCAATGTCAGAAGTCATTTTTGGTTGATCACAACTAGGGGAGTACACTGGCATCAAGTGGGGCAATTTTACCCCCCACAAGACATTTGGCAATGTCAGAAGTCATTTTTGGTTGATCACAACCAGGGGAGTACACTGCAATCAAGTGGGTAGAAGTCAGGGATGCTGCTAAACATCCTCTGATACAAGGACAGCCCCACACAACAAATTAGTGACCTCACCCAAATGTTAAAAGTGCAGAGGTTAAGAAACCCTGTCCTCAAGAATGGTTTTCCACGGGGGCGTTAGTGCCCCCTAGAGGGCGATGCAGATAGCCTGCCATCAGGGTTGGGGTGAGAAGGGGGCTACTGGTGTTAGTAGGCGGGGTCCAGAAATACATCACGTAATGTGCAAGACATTCCTTCTTAATGAAGTACTGTGCCATATCCTACTCAGCTTTCAAACGTCCCATGAACCACAATGGTGATAAACTTGTTTATGATTATCTGAGCCCAGAACCTAATTCCATTTTACATACAAACACACAAAATTTTTTGTATGGCTTAAAAACTTCTATGTTTAGAAATGAAACTACATAAATCAAGAGAAGACAGCATTTTGTTTGATTTGGAACTCTGCCAAGAGTTGCTCATCATTTTGGAAAAATAACATCACCAACAACGCCATTTGTAGTATCTGAGCGGCCAACACAACAAAAACATCAATCTTTGTGTACATCTGCCACATACCCTGTGATTCTACATATAGGCACAGCTTCTGAATACTTCATATTTCTTCCTGTGTAACTGAAGTTAAGCATTTACATAGTAAAATGTATATTATTTCATTATAAATTACTTCATTTGTATTGTCATTTTATATTAGTTAGGGATTGTATATATATGTGTGTGTGTATATATATATATATATACTATATATTTTTAATTATGCATGCAGGCAGGTTATATTACATATGAATTTCATTTCATGGTACTAAAGAGGGTACTATAAAACATATGTTATAAAAAAGAGGCATTGGATATTACAGGTTTGAGGATCTCTGCTTTGCAGATGACCTCATTCAACTCCTTCGTTTTATGGAAGTCAAGTTGAGGCCCAGAAAGGAGCCCAGATTCTCCTCATGGCAAGTCCACAACACGTCATTCTGATCTTACATCCATGCTATCAAAAGATCTCTGAGTAGAAGGGACTGCCTGATTCAAATTCACACAAACCATCCCAAATACACAATGTAAATCTGACCTGTACAGCATCCACATATAAAATATTACCACGGGAACCAGGACAAGGACAAACTGTGAAAATTGTTCGTGCCGACCCATCAGAAAGCAAAGTTTCCTTCATTTGGTTTTTTGTGTGATCTTCCATGTAAAAACAAAGTGAATGGAAATGAGGAAGACTCATTTCAGAGGTTTATCATTTGGCAAGATTAAATCACCACAGGTCTCGAATTTCCTCAGGAAACAATATGCCACAGACCGGGCTTTGGAAGGAAACAATAACAAGTAATCTACTTGAGCAGTCCCCAAACTCATTTTACCCATTCATATGGAGTCCAGTTTTCATCTCAACTCTAAATGCCAGAGAGACCAAATGCCTGTTTTGATTACAGTGACTCCTTAATATAATTTTTGGTAATATTACAGTCTCCTTCCTGAAACCTTAATTTTCCCTCTTGTTTACTTGTGAGGCAAACATTAATTGAGTGCTTCTTGTTTAAAACACTGTACAGAATGCTCTAGGGAATTACAAAGTAGAAGACAAACTGTCTGCCATTGACAGTGTTCCCCCTAAAAGAGGAAACAGAACAAACATAAACATATAAACACAAGTAGAGGGCAAAATCAGGAGACTGCAGAAGAGTCATGCAAGTATTAAAGGGGAAGATAAATCAAATCTTAAAAAACAAACAAAAAACATGTGGGGAGCTGAGAAGCTGAAAGACAATCCTCCCAAGTCTCCTTTTTAGTTTAGTGTGATGCGCGCTCTCTCCCTTGAACTTTTTCTTATCTAGTGGGGAGTCCAAGGGGTGCTTCTGAATGCTTCATTACATCTGTTTGCTAACTGTAACTAAGCATTTACATACTGAAATTTTACTTTATTATTTATTATAAACTACCTGATTTGTATTGCCGTTTTATATTACCATGAGGGATCTCACACACACACACACACACACACAGCAGATATCCAGTCTGCTTACCCCAAGATGGCAGGATGCACGATGCCATTCAAGTGTTAAGTCACAATTAACACAGTTCTTCCTACAGAAGAAAGAACTGCAGGTCTCTCAAGGGCAGACAGAAATTTGGCAGATGATCTTTCATTTATAGCACCACAGAAGAAATAAACAGAACTATCCCATATTAATCTCTAATCTAGCAAAACAACGTTCCTCTCTCGTTTTTCTTTTCATCTTTAAAAATGGAGAAAGGTAACTTCATTGACCTCTCTTTTGTAGGGGAAATAAAAGAGGAGCTAAGCCAATTTGCCATTCCTGAAAGAAAACAGAAGGCCTCCACATGGTAAACAGGGCCCTGGGCATGAACAGCAACATCCCCTGTTCCTCACATACTCAAATATAAATCACTGACCTCTTAGCTGAAAGGCTGCTTTCTTAATGCACATTTTACCTACAGATTCCTCTGCAAAGAAAAAGCCTCATTTGGCGAATTTTTAAACTCTCTAGCAGAACAGATTCCTCACCCTTACTCAGACAACTAGGTCACTATTTTCAGAAACCCCCACTTAAATACTTCATTTTACTCCAGCTAAAGTTTTATTCATTCAACTGAAATTTATGGAACACTTGCCAGGTTCCAGGCACTGTTATAAAAATCCCAGCCCAATGAAGCTTCAGTTCTGGTGGGGACAGACAATAAGGGGAAAACATTTAAGTAAATGATATAATAGGTTAGACAATAACAAGTCTACACAAGGGGAAAAAAGAGGAAGGCAAAGAATCAAGAACTATAGGTGAGGGTCTGCAAATTTAGATAGCGTAGTCAAGGCAGGCTTCAAAGAGACTTGAACAGTCTTCAACTCACAGGAAAATCCCCTTTCTCGCTAGATTTTAAGTCAATTCTTATGTTGCCTCACTTTTTCCATTTTCATATTACTGTTTTTATTGCTACATGGTGGTTTTGAAAAAGATCCATTTCAACTAAGATAAGTTTCCAGAAACTTTGTAAAGAACACTGCCCTACCATTTAACATTCCTTCCCTCCCCCCAACAAAAACTTTTCTGCATACCCACAAAAACAAATAAGAAAATATGAGGGAGCAAAACGGAAGCCACACCAATTCACAAAGCAAAAGAAAACAACCCTAAATATGTAGGAATAACTCTAATGAAAAATGTGTGGGATACATAAAGAAAAACAACAGAATTTTTCTGAGAGCAATATATACAGTTATACAACAATGGGAAATAAATATTGTTACCCAGTATGAGAAGACTAAATACTATAAAAATGTTATGTCTTCTAAAATTAATTGGTAAATTTAATGCAATTCTGCTAAAAATCTCAAGGTAGAGCGGAACTGAGTAGAACAATGCTAATGCTACTGACCAGCAGTTCTTAAACATGGACATATATCAGAATCCATCAGGGTTTCCTCAGTACACATGCCTGCATCCCACCATAGACTTACTAAGGTAGCTTACAAAGGTTGCATACATTTGGCCAAAGCTTCCCAGATAATTTTGAGGCACAAACTGGTTAAGAATCAATGACTAGGAATAATAAATTATCATTTATTACTGAAAGAAAAAGGGTGACTAGAAAGTATGACTTAGCAGTCATTATAACCTATCTCCAAGCTAAAAAAATAAGATCAATGTGGTACTTAAAGAAGAATAGACAGATACATCTTCTCAAGGAGAAGAATAAACTTATAAACTTCCTAGGAAGTAATGTTCTGTATTCAGATATGATAAATGAAAAATCACAAATCAATGGAGAAGAAATAGATTGTTTTCTAAATTATTTTAAGAAAACTGGGGAAGGGATCAACTTACAATTATACCTCACACACATACACACACCCACACTCTCTCTCACTCAACTAGGTGGATTAAAAAACTGAAGTGAATTTTATGGTTTCAGGTCTTATATTCAACTCTAATCCATTTCAAGTTAGTTTTTGTGTAGGATGTGAGATAGTGGTCTAGTTTCATTCTTTGGCATGTAGCTGGCTGTACAGTTTCCCAATACCATTTATGAAGGAACTGTCCTTTCTCGATCGCATGTTCTTGGCTCCTTTGTCATAAACTGTTCATGTATGTGTGAGTTTCTTTCTAGGCTCTCGATTCTGTTCCACTGACGTATATGTCTGTTTTTATGCCAATACCATGCTGTCTTGACTACTATAGCTCTGTAGTGTAGTTTGAAATCAGGGAGCACGGTACCTCTGGTTTTGCTCTTCTTTCTCATTATGATAATTTGTGGTTCTATGCAAATTTTAGAATTATTTGTTCTTACTCCTGTGAAAAATGCCTTTGGAATTTTGATAAGGGTTGCATTTAATCTGCAGATTGCTTTGGGTAGGATGGATATTTCAATAATACTGATTCTTCCAACCCATGACCACAAAATATCTTTCCATTTATTTGTGTCTTCTTCAAGTTCTTTCATCAGTGTCATACAGTTTTCAGAGTAGAGGTCTGTCACCTCCCTGGTTAAATTAATACAAAAAGAGTATTTTACTCTTTTTGATGTAACTGTAAATAAATCAATTGTAAGTGTTAATTTCTCTTTCTGATAATTTCTTATTATTGTATAGAAATACCAGATTTCCATATGTTGATTTTGTATCCTGCGACTTTACTGAATTCGTTTATTAGTTCTAACAACTATATGGTGGCGTCTTCGGGTTTTCTCTATATAGGAAATGTGGTGGTAAGCTCCTCGACATCAGTCTTAGTAATACTCCTTTACACTTGACTCCAAAGGCAAGGGAAACAAAAGCAAAAATAAACAAATGGGCTTACAGCAAACTAACAAGTTTCTGCACACCAAAAAAAACCATCATCAACATGAAACGGTAACCAACTAAATGGGAGACGTTTGCAAGTCATATATCCAACAAGAGATTAATATCCAAAACATATAAAGGACTCACACAACTCAACAACAAAAAACCAAACAACCTGATTTTAAAATGCACAGATCTGAATAGACATTTTTCCAAAGAAGACATACAAATGGCCAACAGACACATGAAAAGATATTCAGCATCACTAATTATTATGGAAATGCAAACCAAAACCACAATGGACATCACCTCACACCAGATAGAATGGTTATTATAAAAAAGACAAGAAATTACAAGTGTTGGTGAAGATGTGGAGAAAAGGGAACTCCTGTGCATGGTTGATGGGAATCTAAATTGGTACAGCCACTGTGGAAACCAGTATGGTGATTCCTAAAAAAATTAATAATAGAACTACCATATAATCCAGCTATTCCACTTCTGGATATTTATCCAAAAAACACAGAAATGCTGATTCAAAAAGATATATGTACCCCTATGGCCACTGCAGCATTATTTACAATAGCGAAGAATGGAAACAACCTAAAAGTCCACAGATGGATAAATGGATAAAGAAGATGTACTATATATACATAATGGAATACCACTCAGTCATAAAAAAGAGTGAAATCTTGCCATTTGCAACAACATGGATGGGCCTTGAAGGTATCATGCAAAGTGAAATAAATCAGACAAAGACAAATATCATGTGATTTCACTAATATGTCGAATCTCTAAAAACAAAACAAATGAACAAACATAAGAAAACATAAACCAAGTCATAGACGCAGAGAACAAATGTGTGCCAGAGGGGACGGGGGTGGTAAGAGGCAGGCGAAATGGACACCTGTATGGAAAGGATGGTAACTAGACTTTTAGTGGTGATCACTTTGTAGTATACACAGAGATCGAATTATAATGTTGTACATCTGGACAAAAAATTTAAATTATTTTAACCATACCAAACCAAACCAAAAACCCTAAAGGTGGTGGATGGGGAGAGAATAAAATAAATTATTGAAAAAGAAAAAAAAAAAAAAGGGCGCCTGGGTGGCTCAGTTGGTTGAGCGACTGCTTTCGGCTCAGGTCATGATCCTGGAGTCCCGGGATCGAGCCCCGCATCGGGCTCCCTGCTCGACGGGGAGTCTGCTGCTCCCTCTGACCCTCTTCCCTCTCGTGCTCTCTATCTCTCATTCTCTCTCTCTCAAATAAATAAATAAAATCTTTAAAAAAAAAAAAAAAGAAGAAAATTTAGGTCATTTTTACCAGATCACTTGAAAGAAAAAGGAGCAACAGACATGGATCCACAAGTTAGATCAGAATACAAAGAATGATAAACAGATTAAGAGGTTACAAAACCATAGGCACAGTATGATTCTATTCTATATCTATCAACACACATATTTGTAAGGATAGCTACTTACATGTTAACAGTAGTTGACTCTTGCTGATTTTTTTTCACTTTTAGTTTGTGTTCAGTTTCTTAACGTTATACAATGAATTTGTATGTTTTAATTTTTTAAAAATGGTATATTTTTCAAAGCTATGTAGTTAATGTGTTCACTGATTTTTTTTCATATAACGGCAAACTGGGCACATAAAAGGATAGGTTTGAAACTCTTCACGTGTTTTTAAGTGTTTTGCTCATCTTAAAAAATGTTTTGTCCTAATTATTGCTTTGCTTTCTCTTATTAATTTCAGTCTGCTGAAAATTCCTGTTCTCGCAGATCACAATTATTTTTCACAAACTGGAATAACTATATGTCCAGTCATAGCAATAAGCTGTAATAATTAAGTATTTGATAAAAGTGATATATTAGACCAAACCAAATTTTGATAACAGGGGATGATCAGATTTGGTACTCTGCTTGGTACCTGGTAAGCAGCTGCTCTATCAATGAGCCAGAAGAGGGGTCCTACCACAAGAGATCAACAGAAACAGCCTGAATGTCCAACAGAATTCTTGCAGCAATTTTTTCCTACAAAATGTATGCATGCTCTTTAAGATAAATCTGAAAGCTACAAGACATAAAGGACATCCATAATCCCACCAGATCAGAGACTAGATTTTAAAACATTTCAATGTCACCCAGAATTAGCAAGATACAAAAAAAAAAAAAAAAAGGAAAAAGTGTTAAGAAGTTCTAAAGACAGGATATCATGCTAAGTTAAACAAGTCAGTCACAAAAAGACCTATCACACAGAAAGTGTGATTCCATGTATATGACTTATCTGAAGTCTCAAATTCACAGAAACGTAAAGTAGAATGACGGTCACCAGAACAAGAGGAGGAGAGAGTGAAAACTTGTCTAATGGGTACAGAGCTTCTGTTTCGTAAGATGAAAAAGTTCTGGAAATCTGTTACAAAACACTGAATATACTTAACACTACTGAACCATACACTTAAAAATGGTTAAGATGATAAACTTTGTGTTGTGTTTTTTACCACAATGAAAAGGTAGATAAAAATTCTTAAAGTAATATAAAATGCTTCATATTGCACCAAATTACCAATACTGAAGACCAGAGAACAGTGTCATATTGACAGCCTTGTTTAAAAACAAATTTTTTTAAAGACTTTATTTTTAAGTAATCTCTACACCCAACATGGGGCTCAAAGTCACAACCCCAAGATCAAGAGTTATGCGCCCTACCCACTGAGCCAGCCAGATGCCCTTAAAAAATGTTTTTCAGGCCCAATTCCATTCATCTAAATTATCTAGAGTCTGATAAAAATGGCACTTGAAATGAGTGGGAAGGAAAGAACGACTCAATTAATGATGTGGAACTAATTTGTAAAAACCTATATAAAAATATACATTTAGAAAAAAATATATATATATACATTTAGATGCTTATATCATGACATACATAAAATTTAATTCTAAAATTAAATAGTTAAGACGTGAAATTACAAAACAACCAGAATAAAAATACAGGTAAATATTATCTGACCTTAGTGTGAGAATATTTTTATAAAAATAAAAACAATGGAGAAGATAAACATATTGAATTTATCTTCAATAACTGAAATAATTGAAATAATTTCTTCAAATAACTGAAATACATAAAACTGAAGATCACTTTGTTTTTTAAAAAACCCACCACTACAAAGCCAGAAGGCAAACAAACTAATTAATTCACTAAATATCTGACAGTGGGTTGATAACCTTAATATATAAAGTATTGCATCAAAATATAAAAAATAATAAATGACTGTAGAAGTCATAAAAGAACAAATAAAATACTAAAATGGCCAATAAGGACATGAAAAACTGTATGACCTCAGCAGTAATTAAAGAAATAACAAGAGCTAAAAGCTACAGACTATGTACTCTGTTACATGTTATATATCCAGTTTCCTATTTCATCTCCTGCAGCTAGGGACAAAGAAAAAAATGCCCCTATTTTTCAGATGAGGAAACTGAGTCAACCAAAAGGTCGTATTCCAAGGGCAAGCAGTCTCAGTTCAGAGCTGCTGTGTTAATCCCACACTCCACACCCTCCATAAACAAAAGGAAAAGAGAGATAGCTTTTTACTCTATCAAATGTCATTTAGGGCAGGCCTGGACAAACTAGGCTCTCAAGTCAAATGCCCTGTTGCCCATTTTTGCATGGTCTGCAAGCTAGAAATAAATGTTTTTTGCATTTTTCCATTGCTGGGAAATATTATGTAACGTGAAAATTTTGTGACGTGAAAATCATATGAAGTTTAATTTCAATGTCCACAAATAACAGCAGAGTTAAGCAGGTGCAACAGAGATTGCATGGGGCCCTGCAGAGCCTAAGACATTTACCTCATTTGGCCCTTTACAGAAAGTGCCTGTTGTCTCCCGATTTGGGATACGGGAAACTGGGCTCTCTTCTACGCTGTCACTGTAAATGGCAGTCAAGTACAATACAAAGCAAAATATGTATATCTTCATAGTAGCTGACCCAGGAATTTTAGTTTATCACAAAGAAATGTAAAATTCACCTCAAGTTTTATGTAAAAAACACTGCAGCAGTGTGAACCCAGGAAGTCTGACTCCAGGCCTAACCTCAGCGCCAGGACTAGGGTGAAGGCTACACTTAAACACTGACTCTGAAGGGAAGAAAACAGCTTTTCAGGTTTGTCAAGTAACACCCATGAAAACTGGTATTCCTGAAGTCCTAGGAATCTGAACTGTCAAACAACACCTGGAAATTACTACCAAATCATAAAACATTCATTTAAAAAGACATTGTTTTTTGAGCTGGAACACATGAAACTGCAGATATTCAAAGGTTTATGATACATTAATAGTATTAAATCAAAAGGTAGACATAGATTAAACATAAAATCCATCTTGAGTATGGATAAACCCAAAATTGACAGTTTACTTTCAGCAGAATAACACATCTGTCACATGAATTAATGTCATCACTTGAATTTTATTGGTTTTGGAGTTTGTTGGCATTTAATTTGTAAACGTGCTTTATTGTATAACTGTATAAATGCTATGACCTAAGACATTTATTCCATGCTGGGATGTATTTACATAATATTACGACAAACATAATTAAGTCAAACTGGAAGTAAGAATGTTTTCCTTTGAAAGAGGCCTTTATATTTCACAAGTTTGAGAATGCCGTATCTTGTAAACTCCACAAACCACCTAGCACATAATTTTGAGAAAAAAACAATCACAGTCCCCTTCTGCTCTCTCTCACAAGCTTGGTATTCATGGGCAACAGCAGACCACAACCATCAGGATGAAAAGCATGGCAAAGAAAGACCATTTTCACATGACTTCACATTCAAAACAAAACTCTTCACCTTTGTGAGCTTTGATTTTCTCTTCTGTAAAGTAGGGATAATGGTTTGCACTGCAAGGTTATAGAAAGCAAGCATGAGAGGTATACTAGGTAAGGTATACGACATAATAATAATAATAATAGCTAATATTTACTAAGCAGTTAACCATGTGCCAGGCATTGTGTATGCATTTTATACGCACATAACATTTTATATACATCGCCTCAACGAACAATTACAACCACTACACTCTACGTAATGGGTACCAGCAGAGTTCTGTTTTAAAGATGATAAAGCTGAGGCACCAAGAGGTTCAGTGATTCGTCCAGGGTCACATGGCTGGCAAAAGGCTGAGCCAAGACCTGACCAAAATGTTTAATGCCAGGAAGCTGGTTTTCTGATACTTATGTCCATAGTTTACCAGAATGAGAACACATACACATTTCTTCTTCGAAACCCAGCCACAGACCTTCTAAGTGAGCCACGGCCTCTGAAGGCGCCTCCGAGCCACTCAGGTCATAAACCTTCCCAGAATGCATTTTCCAGTTGGCTTTAGTCTTCTTTCTACAAAATTTGGGACATACAATGCAACTTTATTTTTGAAAGTCTTCAAAATTCTAGCCAACAGCAGTGTAAACATCAATTTCCTCTTCTTCTCGGGACTCTCCAGGGTCCCTCCCCCAGTCTTTCCTCCCTTTGTATCCCTGCAGTTGAAAACTCTAGACTAAGCCACTAGGCCTAAGTACACAGTGCTCGTGGGAAGGAGCCAAAATCATCATCACCACCAAGTTTTTTGTACAGATTAAAAAAAGGTTTGGTTAACATCACAAAACTGATGAGCTTAAACCCCAGAAAGGGTTATACTTTAAAAAAAATAAAACTACTTTTGGGACGCCTGGGTGGCTCAGTCGGTTAAGCATCTGCCTTCGGCTCAGGTCATGATCCCAGTGCCCTGGGATGGAGTCCCACATCAGGCTCCTTGCTCAGCGGGGAGCCTGCTTCTCCCTCTGCCTGCAGCTCCCCCAGCTTGTACCCTTGCTCACCCTCTCTCTCTCTCTCTCTTGCCCACACTCTCTCTCTCTAACAAATAAATAAAATCTTTAAAAAAAATAAAAAATAAAAAATAAATAAGTAAAACTACTTTCTTGCCATTTTCTATGTTTCCCCTGTTTAGAATGTAGCACTAAAAACAAAAATCTTCAATTTCATTCCCAACTGGCAAACGGGTTTTATTTTCATTTTTAAAAGGCATCCTAGGGGCACCTGGCTAGCTCAGTTGGGAGAGCATGAAACTCTTGATCTTGGAATCATGAGTCTGAGCCCCACGCTGGGGGTAGAGATTACTTAAGAAAATAAAAGAAAAGGCATCCTAAATGATTATAACAGAATTATAATTCTTTTTGAAATGGAAAAAATAAAGGTTATTAGGAGATTTAGTTCCCAACTACCCTCAGATCTTTACTCCGCTCCCCCTGCCAATCAAGTATACATTATACTGAAATATAAAGGTTTTAAATAGCTACAGGGCCTAACTTCTTTGAAGAGAATCTAAAATGCTATCAAGAGTTTATAACTCCCAAAAGCTTAAGCAAAACGCTGTGACTTTTTTTTTCCTGTATAGCCTCAATCTTCAAATGGTTCCACTGTAAAAAAAAATGCTTTTATTATATGGACATGCTAAAATATTAGGTTTAAAAACAAATACAAACTCTTTTGAGAATGAATGCCTTGAAAATAACCAAGAAAGGAAAAGATAAAAATAACAGAGAGAGCCACTATTAAAGCCATTTTTCTGAGTCTACCGAGTGTTTGGGAGAGTGATTACTAACGTAGCCAGGTGTGAATCTGAGCGGGTAACATGGACAGCAGTGGTAGTGGGAACAAGTGCAGGAGCCGTGAGAATAGATCAGTGCTCGTGGTGTGCCTGACTCCACGCTAAGTGCATACAGGAGCATCTCGTTTGTTCCACAGTGATGCAGGCCCCCAAGCCAGGATCCCTGGATTCAAATACTTGGCCCCACCACTTAATATCTATGTGACCTGGGGCAAATCACTCTGACCTCTGTGTGCTTCATTTTCCTTATTTGTAATTGGAGATAATAACTATCCCATCTCACAAGGTTGCTGTGAGAATTAAATGTGTTAAAAATATGTGTCATGTTTAGAACAGTATGTGGCACACAATCAATATCACAAGGGCTACTTGAGAATTATTGTTGTTGTTATTGTTATTATTATTATTTCATTTCAGAAATGAGGAGACTGAGGCATACAGAAGTCACTTGTCTGAAGTCACACGCCTGGGAAATGTCAGACCTGGGGTCTGAACATAAGGCTTGTGACTCTCAAGTCCATCCTCTTAACCACCTCAAAACAAACAAACAAAAAACTGTTGTTTTCAAATGTAGAGAATTCATTAAATGAGACAACGGGTATCAGTGAAGTTGAGGATGCTCTGGAATGATGGCCCTACAACCTGGTGACTAGGCACCCCTTGGGTTAAATATCTCTATTGGATGCTGAGATTACATGAAAAACATCAGCTGGCCCCAGGTATGGCTTAAAGCTCATACTTTAAGGAGAAATAATATACATATAAATTTTTAAATTGTAGTGACAATTCACTAAATCCGAATGGCTTCCTACAACAGTCTTCTTGGATGTGATCTACATGCTAGACTATTAGAAAATAAAAAATGGTTAGACTCTTAAATTGGTTAACCAGGTACACAGGAAAATACCACCACAGTTTCAGGTACCTTTCCTCAATGTCCCTAAAACAAACGCTGTCCTGAACACCAGAAAGGGCCATATGAAGATTAATGCATAAAATGGAACACCTTAATGCCAAATCTGATAAAACTCTAAAACAGTACCACTTAGGTGTTCTCCAACATCAACAGGTAGACATGTATCAAACTCTTCTTGTACTATCAAAAAAATAAATAAATAAAAGCAAACCAAAAAAGAAACTGGTGAGAAAAACAAATATATGAGATTTTTAAGTCGAAGAGAAGAGTAAGTTTTTAATCAGCCAGGGCTGAGGCATCTAATAAGATAAAAACCACAGACCCTTCTGGGCAATTAGCAGAGAGTGGTTAGCCTGTGTCACAGAACCACATGTAGCCTTCCAGAAAGTCAAAGGAAGCATGCTGGGCCAAAAAAAAAAAAAACAACTGCAACGATGGGGCGCCTGGGTGGCTCAGTCGTTAAGTGTCTGCCTTCGGCTCAGGTCATGATCCCAGGGTCCTGGGATGGAGCCCCGCATCGGGCTCCCTGCTCAGCGGGAAGCCTGCTTCTCCCTCTCCCACTCCCCCTGCCTGTGTTCCCTCTCTCGCTGTGTCTCTGTCAAATAAATAAATAAATAAATCTTAAAAAAAAAATTGAAATGATAAAACTTTTCACACACAAAAAGAGTCTACATGAAGATTATATGAATAAGTACAAGGATTATATACTTTTTCTATCACATCGGTACCATACCTGAATGTACAATTAAAAGAAAAAGGATGTACTATTAAAAAGAAAAGTGCCTCGGTTCTTTTGTTCCTTCTTTCGTCTGGACCTCTCTGTTCTAATTTATACTAACTGGAAATTAACAGGCCTTGCAGAATTCTAAAGTAAGTATAGATGTACATTCAGAATTTCACATGTAACTTTGACCAGGTATTTCACTGATTTTGCCCTGTGTCGTACAGATTAGCTCTTACAGACCTAACCCACGTCCTCTAGGAGTCATTCTAGTAATACACACCTAAATCATGATACTTGTGATTGCCATTTCTTAATGTGTATTGAATCACGCTGGTATGAACTGAACTGCATCCCCTAAAAAGATGTTAAAGTCTTAACTTCTAGTACCTGTGGATGTCATTTTATTTGGAAACAGGATCTTTACAAGTGATCAAGTTAAGATTAGGATATTAGGGTGGGCTGTAATCCAATGATTGTGCCCTTATAAAAAGGGGAAACTTGGACACAGTGACATAGAGGATAGGTGATGTGAAGACACAAAGAGAATTCCATTCACAAGCAAAGGAACACCAGGGGCTACCAGACGTTAAGAGAGAGGAATGGGACAGGTGCTCCCTCACCGCCCTCAGGGGGAATCCACCTGCCAACACACTGATCTCAGAGCCTCCAGAACCATGAGACAATGTATTTCTGTTGTTCTAAGCCACTCAGTTGATGGTATTTTGTTACAGCAGTCCCAGGAAACTATTATACAGGCAATGGACTGAGTTGAGTTGTCCCAAGCTTGGGTAGTAAGTATGGCTAGAAGCACAAGAAGCCTCACACAACTCTTGTAGTACAGGAGATTCCACGGTAGGAAATGGTGTGAAAAACCTGCAATTTAGATGATGAAATGAAATACGCCCATCTAAAATATTTAAAATAATGACACATTTGTTAAAACACGTTTCCTGTGTCTTAACTTCATTTACTCCTGACAACCACACTGTGAATGAATTAGGGAGGCTTCTTATCTTCATCTTAATTGACAAGGAACCTGAACCTCACAGGGTTGAATGTTTTGGCCAAAGTCACATTTGCACATGACAGAGCTAGTACTGGTGCCCAATCTTTTCTAGGAAGAAAGAACATAATCATAAATATTTTAACTTGGAACAACAGTAGCACTTAAAGTAGTGCCTCTTCCAATGACTCAAGGAAGAAAGGAAAAAATAGTATCAAACAGACTGAGGTGGCTGAGGGGCTCAGTGACCCAGGAAAGATGGAGTAAATCAGAAAAAAAAACTGGTAGAAAAGGTAACTGCTAACTTGTGAACCTGGTCTTGAAGGCAGAGATGGAGACAGGCTAACAAGAGGAAAGAAGGGCCACGGTGAGTAGATGTTAACACCAAGAACAACAATAAATTATGTGTAAGGCCTACGAACACTGGAGAAAGCCCTTCAAGAGACTAAATGGAGAAGTCCAGAGAGCATTGTAATGGAAAATGCGGCTAACATGAGAAAGGGGCCCTTCCACTCAGCCATTCAACGGATTATCATTGACATGATGGACAAGCAGTTACCACTGTCTGGCTTTTAGCCAGGGTGTGATGTGATAAAGGCAGCTGTCCCAGGCGCGTTCTTAACAACAATTTAGTGGCAAAGCAATCTGGGACTGTGATCGGTACAGTGCATGGCTTTGAAAAAGTGGTCATGACTAAAAAGAATATAATGAATCTATCTAGATGCTTCAAGTTTCAGCTTCTAGCACGACCTCCCTGACAGCTGCCTTTCTTCCCTCCCTCCCGTATTTCTAGACAAACTGGCCTTCTTGGTATTCTGTGAGAGTGGGAGGGTCCTTGCACCAGCCTCGAGACCTTGTACGAGACCTTGTACTTGTCGTTCCCTATGCTTGGTAGAGGATTTTTGCACAGTTAGCTCCCCTACTTCATTTGGGTCTTTGTTCAAATGCTACCTCTTCAGAAAGGTCTTTCTTGATCACTCTGTATAAGACAACAATCCCCGTCATTCTCCATTCCCTTACATGACTTCATTTTTCTTTATAAGACTTATTATTACCTGAAATTATATTTATTTTACTTACTGATTAACCATTACTCTCATTAATACATAAACTCTACAAGTACAGGGATCTTGCAGGTCTTATTCACAGTTGCATTACCAGAGCCAGCACAAACCTTGGCATAAAGTAGGGACTCACTCAATATTTGTTAAATGAATAAAAGAATCTCATTCCCAAATAAAGTTGATGATATCCTCTAAAACACTTTTGTAATCCATCCTCCCTGCCACTTCACTACCAGTATACACAACAGGCCTGGACACTGTTGTTTCTACTTGGATTAATGCAGCGGCCACCCAACTTCTCCCCACTGCCACCCTGTGTCCTCCTCCAATTCATTCCCCCGTAGATGATTTTATCAAAACACAAATCTCATGGAGTCACTGGCCCCTACTTAAAACATTCTCCCTCTGCTGTCTGGACCACTCTTCTCCCCACCCTCTCTCAAATTCTCCACCTCATGCTTCAGATATCAATCAGGTGTCACTTCCTCGGGTTCCTGTTACACAAGCCCACAAAACTGTGCTGCTCTATTCAGAGCATTTACCTCTATTTGTAATTATGTAATTATTAGTTGTTGTGGGTTTTTAAAAAAAATTAATGATTGTCTTCATCTTGGACTCTTCACTCTATGGTAGCACAGATCACGAGTATCTGCGCACTATCAACTCTCTAGGGTCAAGAATAGTGCTTGGTACGTGGCTGGCACTGAATAAATATTTGCTGAGTGAATGAAAGAAGGCACCTTGTTAAGAACCAAAAAGCTAGAAGCCAGTATCAGATACACACATAAAAACTTTCCCCAAATACGGAAGAAGAGCTGAAGATAAAGATACTAGTGAAACTCTACAATATAATAAGCTGCCATTTAAACAAAAGGAACCAGGAGAAGCCTAGGGCAATGCAAACTTTGATACAGCACTGCCTACAGACTAGAAAAGAATGGGACCATGAGAGCCTATTTCATTAAGGAACTAGACAAGAACCAGTTCAAACAATTTGCTAAAACTACATAGTTAGTTAGGTAATGACGGTAACTAGGTGAAAGGTTACATCTACATATCCTATTAAGGACTCCTTGACTCATCAGTCTCTCTGGAAACATTTGCCTCTGCAAAGAAACTATTCAAACTTTCCTTCTTCTTGGCATTTTCTTTTATAAAAAAATCCCAAAAAGTCCTTAGCCCCCTGGAAAATGTTTTAAAGACATTTTACTGTGGTCGATTAGGCATACAGTAATAGCTAAGTGAGGCAAGGCCATGGAGGAAATGGCATACAATAGAAAGAACCCACTTTTGCTCACTCATGTATGACTCGGGAACCGTACACACTAAAAATTTTTTAACACCACAGGAAATCCAGGGTTAAAGGACAAGGCCGAATTTGTAACCCTCAACTGTTGTTGTTTTAATCACCTAAAGCTAGAATCCATGTAATTCTAAATTCTCCGAGGGAAAGGAAAAGCTTATTAGTTTATATTTCTTTATTTCAGGCTTCTTTTAAAATAAGCTGTAAACACTGACGTGCATGAAAAGCAACCTAGTATCATCTCCTTTCATGTGAACCCATCAGTGACTCATGCTATAAACAGCAAATCTCCTGGGTTTGTTTCTGAGCCCGGCACAACACTTTCAACTGCATAGTTTTGCTGGAGCCAATTTTCCAAAGACGATTTACCACACCCTGCCTGAGAAAGACTGCATGAAACTGGTGAAAATTCTGATCTTCAGAAATACAACAGACAATGATTATTTCCAATTTCACGCTGTTTATATGAAGAGAATGGAGGCACAAGGAAATGCAAGCCTGAAGCATGGGTAAAAACTGTGGCAAACAAAACAGAAAGGGGAAAATGAAAGCATGCTAAAAAAACTGACAGTAACAAATACAGGCGGGGAGGGGCAGGGAGAATGCAGGGAGGATAACCAACCTTTTCCATCCCTACAGAATTAAGATTTCAACATTCACAATTTAAAAAAAAAAAAGACATTTAGCAAAATAACAATGAAACACCAAATTGAGTAAAATCTCACCGAGTGGGAAATTTATGCAAGGGACTCTACTTTGGTACAAACCCCTATAGCAAATGACCTGGCTCTCCCAAAGTTCACTTTATAAAATTTGAAGAGTATCTGTGAAAATAAGGGTTTGCCAATGTATTTAGTAGCATAAACAAGAGACATATGTCTAGCCTACACAAATTTTCTTTAAACAGTACAGAACCCCCCAGTTATATGCAAACAATCATCCAATCATCATGCTACTTCAAAATTAACATGTCTCTTCATAAAAGTTTTCTTTGAAAGAGTTCTAATAGCACATTCTTGGGTTAGGTACATAAGCACTTGCAAATAATAAATTCAATTTTTAAAACATTCTAAAACTCAAGTTTTTAAAAATGTGAATTGGTCTTCATATAAGTACAATTATATTACACTAGAAATAGGTACTATTTTAAAGCGCATTTCTTCTGGCATACGTAGATGAAATTCCCCGTATCAGAAATGTTTCACAGGGCATTTTGATCCAGGGAAATAGCAGGTGGTGAAACGGTTCTTCCATAAGGGCCCTTGCCTTCACTTTTAAGATTTCTACCCCCATCCCTTGTTTTGCTCACGTTGTTCCTACGTGGCTAGCAGTCAACTGCACACTCAGTGCAGGTAAAAAACACTGTCCTTTGTGGCTGCAGATGCTGTAGGCACTTTCACGTCCCAGTACTTGTGGTCCATGACCTCCTCAAAATGAACTTCCCCCTCTGACAGCTGGAGGGCATCTGCTGTTTTTATTGTCTCCTGCCACTCCCCCCTCCGCCCCGCTGTGTCATTTAAAGTTGCACTGTCAAGTACTACTTTTTTTTTCCTTTTTGAGCCTAGCTCCCTCTTTTCTCAAAGCTGTTCCTCTTAAATTCCCTGAACCATTGGGAAATCTTGTTCCCGTCCTCTAAGCCTCTATGTGAGCTCAGGCGGCACAGCGGGGTTCAGCAGGCGCTGCCTGGGTGCTGGGGGACGGGCTCAGCTCCAGAACCTCCCTGCAAGTGTGCAGCTCTTGTCCTTCCGCGTTAAGCATGGCTGGTAGATGAAGCTGAAGACAGCGTTCAGAAGTTTAAGCTCCTTTGGGCACAGATCCTAATCTCCATGTGATATTGAGAAATGCCACATAGACGGAGAATTTCTATTGCCACAAGGCCCTAGTCTGTCCAGTCTCCAAACTGACACTGCAGATAATTTTCTTTTATTTTCCCGAGGCACCTGAACTAAATACTGTATTGATTATCCAAACTGAAATATTCCCTTTGTATAAAGGAACTCCATGAACCTCACATAAAAACAAGTATCATTTCTATGCTGTCAAAATAAACAACTTCTTGCCTCTACTCACCCAAGAACACACACACACACAAAAATCTGAAGCAACACCTGATAGAACTTTCTGCAATGATGGAAATGTTCTGCATCTGCTCTTCCCACAACAGTAGCCACTACCCATATATGGCTATTAAACACTTAAAATGTGGCTAGTGTGACTGAGGAATTAATATTTTTTATTTTAATTAATTAAAATTAAAATGTAAACAATGTAGCTAGTGGCTTTAAAGAATTGTAAAGGATCTCAGATTTTGCCCTACTTGCAAGCTAACAAATAAGCATGGCATGGTTTCATGGATGCTGAGAGAAGACATGAGATATCTAAGTATGGACAAAGGGGTACACTACTCACAGAACTAGCAGTAGCAGGAGTATAACATAGTTCTATTAGCTCTTTGAATCCCAGCTCCCACAGTATGATGCAAACAGGGTAAGTGATACCTATAGCTTTAATGATCTGCATTATAGAAGGGGAGCCCTGAGTTTAGAATACCCAAATCTCTTACACTAGACATAAGCTTTTCTTAAAAAATCAGGGCATGGCCTGCATCCCAACCTGACAACACTTGGCTGGAACTGAGTATCACTGTTCCCTTTAAACAAAGCCTGGGTGCTCCATGTTCCATACCCCTCATTCCTACTCTCATTTGTTTATTCCTTTACATTATCTACCTGATTTCCATTATAATGCATCATGTTCTGTTCCCCTTGGTCTGGAACATTCCTCAATCCCCAACTTCTGCAGCTGCTAACTCTCACTGATTCTTCAGGTCTTGTATTCATGGGAAGTTTTCCCTGACCACCACCAACCCCAGTTACAATGAGGTGATGCCCTGTAGGACACTCACCAACCCAGGCCCCCCACCATCCCATCTTCTGTGGTTCTCTGCAATACCTCTATCATGGCATGAATGACATGAGATTATAATTTTCTGTTAAGTCCAGACTTTTAAGATCATAAGAGAGTGACGATGACTATTTTGTATGCCAGTGCCTAGGAAAAGGTCCAACACATAGAAGTTCAATAAACACTGTTGACTCAATAAATTAAACAAACATTAGCTGAGGAATGGCTAATTCAAAATATTGGGGGGGGGGTGTATAGTTTGTTTTTTTTTTAAATTGGACCCTTGAAATGTCATCCCCTGCCCCCAAGAAACTAAAATAACTACTTGAGTAGAGTAGTTATTCAGGCAATCTGAATTATAGTTCTACTCCTGCCACTAACTAGCTGTCCAACCCTGGGTAAAATGAAGGTCTTATTCTCTACACAAGTATAGTAAATTGTAGGAGATAAAGAGGACCAAAACTTCTCCCAGGAGATTTGGGAGCACATGACAATTTTATTCAGAGCCTTTTTTAAAAGCTATTTTTATATAGTTTTAACAATGAGCTTTTACTGGTTAAAGCAGTTAAAAGGGTGAAAAAGTCCTCACATAAGAAGGTTTCTGGCTTGAGACTATTTACCAAACCACACAGTTTCCAGGGCAGTGACAGATCTTTAATCTCAATTCACATATACAAAAACAAAGATACTAAGCAAAAAGGCCAAGCATAAAGTTAACTTCATTTCCCACAGGATGCCCCTCAACCTGGCTTGCCTCACTGACTGAGTTGACTCAAAGCTCTCAGAGCCCAGGACAGGGTATGCAAAGCCTAAGAAATTCTACACATAACCAGCAGATGGATACATTCTTCCTAGGAGCAGGAAAAGAATCAGAGATGTCATTGATGTTGCACCAAATAGAACCTAGTCTGGTCAGTCTTTTCCAGATGGAATTCTTGCCCATCCTTTGTGCCAAGCCAAAATTCTTTAAATGGTTTAAAAAAAAAATACTCTAAGAATCTTGTAACTGTTTCAGTCGAATTTCCAGAGTCAATCGGGCCCATAAGGCTTGAAGTGTTCAAGTTTCAACTTATTAAAAATATTACATTCAATCTCTGTACCTTTTTCTAGGCATTACAGTATAATTTCCTTTCTCAAAGAGTTGAGAAAAAAGTGTATATGGGCACCATAAATTGACTTCTTCACTGAAGAAAGCTGAATTAGAATTGAAATTTCTATAGTTTTTAACATTTGATTACCAAATCATACATGTATGGATGCTCTTCTGAGTTTTCATCCTAAAAAGACTATTTTATTACCAAGAATGCCTCCCATTTGATGAAGTAGCATTTGGAATTTCATTTTAAAAAACACTTGCTTAGCTAAACTTTTTATTCCAATCTATTAGGTAGATTCAATAAATAATGATCTTCGTGGGCCTTTAATAATGTATTCTTGACATCATTCTACCTGCCATATGTAGTCATTAGAATATATTTGACGTCCATATAAAAATATGAAATAAAGATATTATTCTCTAATTTAGATTGGAAGCCTCTTTAGGACAAGGAATATAGTCTATATTTACCTTTGAAAGCACATAGCACAATGTATTGTACAATACAGGAACTTATGAAATGTCTATTAAATCAGGAACCATTTAATACCAAGTCTAAAGCTGACTTGCTTAGGCCATTTACTTGCTTTCTTTCATACAGTAATTAGAATGGTGCTAACAATGCTTCTCGTGCTGTGATTTTAAACTGAAAATTTTCAACCGATAGGGCACATATCGCTTTTCCGAGCTAAATGTCTGAACTTACTTACTATAATGAAGGTCTATTTCCTGAATTGTTAAAAATTAGAAGCAAACTTCAATTTCAGTTAAGATGGAAAAGAGATCATAAAGATTGGCAAACATCGGAAGCACACACAATTGTTATTTACCCAAAGAACGGGGCCAATAACGATCTTTGACTATTTGAATTCCTATGACCATAGAAATACGTAAGATCCATAGCTTGCTCGATACTTTGGGCTCGATGGGGAAGAAACGACTTCAACTCTGAACACTAATGACCAGATCCGGAAACACGAGCCTTTTATCCCAACAAAGCTACAAGCCAAATCACCTAGAGACATAATTACATCTCAGCCGAAGAACCTGAACTCAGACGACTAGAACACAGGACCTTGCCAACAGGCAGCTTCCCGAGACGGGAGACGTGGCTCAAAGTCTTATAACACCCCTAAGTCATCCCACTGGATCTTCACAACGACCCTCAGCAGTAGGCAGAGCGGACCTTTTGCAGACGCGAATATAGTGTCCAAAGGGTCGGGTCCCAAGGCCACACAAGTAGCAAGGTGACTGAAACCAGACTTAAATCCCGATTTAACTCCAAGTGGTGGATATGCTCCATCCCGCCTCTGAGATCACCCTTCGAGGGCGTATTACACAGTCTGGCTGGCAAAACGGCAGGAAGGAGAGCAGAGGTGGGCAAGGACCGGAGAGAAGAGAGGGCATTTCCACCGCTTTCCCGCCGATACTCGAGCACCCCAGGTCGCTCCCCAGCTCCAGCCCCTCTCCCCTCTCCGGCGGCCCCAGCTTCCCCCCCCAAAACTAGTCCCCAGGGAGGCTTTCTCACCGCTACCGAGAGTTCCCCAAGTTGGGGGCAGAAAGAGCGAATGAACAAATGTACCGAAAGGGTGAGGGCGCAAAAGTGCGAAGGTGAAAGAGACAGGAGGGGGGTGAGCCCTCACGAAGCGGCCGAGGCCGTGGTGGCGGTGCGGGGTGGTCAGAGAGAGAGTAGGGGAGGGCGAGGAAGGCTCAGTGCCGAAGACCCTCCCCCGCCGAGGCGGTGGATTCCCCGAGACTCTCAGCCCGGGAGGAAATCAACAACCGCCTCGGGCGCCGGGAAGCCGAAGGAGCCGAGGTAGCAGTATCCCCGCCCCCGCCCAGCATCTGCCCAACTTCCCGAGCCCCCTCCGCACTCCCACCCCCAGCTTTGCCGTATCCGCCCCGCCGCAGTGGCGGCGGCGGCGGCACCAACCTGCGCGGCCGCGGGCACAGTCCGGGACGGAAGCCGGAGCCTGCCGGCGGCGAAGCACCGGGCGCGGCGGGCGGAGTTAGTTGAGAGGCTCCGGCTCCCTGGGCGGGGACAGGCTAAGCACGCGGCGGCAGCGGCGGCCGCGGCGGCGGGGGCTCCTTCCTCCGGCGCGCGCGGGGCCCAGCTTGGTCCGCGGCTCGCCCTCCTCTCCCGGGGACAGCCAGCAGTCAGTCCCTCCCCCGGGGCGGCTCCGCGGTTCCCGGCCGCCCCCGGGCCCGCCTCGCGCTCGCCGCCTGCGCCCCGCCCCTGCCCCCCTCGAGCGCGGGGGCAGCGGGGGTTGGGAACGAGGTCCCCGCAGAGTCACCTCCTGGTCGCGCGCAGCTTCCCGGGGTTTCCCTGCTGGGATCGCTTGTCCTGGGGGTTTGGACTCACGTGCGGGCAGGAGGTGGCCAAGAGCTGGAACTCGCTCGTGAGCCCGGGCAGGGGGGGTGAAGGCCGGGCCTGAAAGTCTCCTTTTGCTCCGCCCGAGTCCCGTATCCCTAAAAGCGGCCCTGCTAGGTGGCCACGCCGGCTGCCGGGAAAGAGGCCGAGGAAAATGTCCGACTCTCCCTCCGCCCAGTGCGGGGCTAGGAGGACATATCCCGAGAGAACCAAGGACCCCACCCCCCTGGTTCGGCCCGGGGTTGGGAAGTCCCGCAAAGAGAGTGTACGGAACTGGTAGACCGCGCACCGGGGTTGAACCTGTGGAGAAGGTGCAGTTTCTATTCACATACACACCGAAGCCCGGTTACTGCATTCAGGCATACTCGCTCAGGTCTTCGCAGTGCTTTCCTGTCCGCACTCCAGGCCTGGGGGGACCCCCTTTCCTAGACTAGCTTCTCACCGCTGTCTGCACATCCTCCATCCCGCCCAAAGCTTTTTAAGCCCGCAGCGCGCGCAGCGCGCACCCTCTGACTACTTCGCCCCTAAAATGCCTGCATGGAACTCAGGAGCTCACTCCCTCCGTGCCTCGCCCCAAAGCGGGAGAAAACCGGGGATCTGGGAAGTTTCAGCTGGAAGGTTCTATACCCATGAGGCTACATGCGTCGTGTTACTGATCCCATACACAAATTGATACGCGTTTAATTCGAGGGCAGTGTTTGCCACTTTCTGTACCCTACTTAGGTGACTTGGGTGTGTTCACTGAGTTTTTCTCTCCCCAGCGCCAGCCACTTCTCTTTTCCCTAAATCCCACCCTCCCTTCCCCCGACCTCTCCCACCCAGCTAACAGTACGGATCCCCAGCGCAGGGTTCTGGTTTCTTCAAATAGCTGAACGTCCTGGGGTCTTCAGGTTGAGGGGTTAGGGAGCGAAGAGCAAGCTGGGAGGAGAAACAATGAAGAAAATGAAAAAGAAGAAGCCAGTGTACTGAGGGCAAGGAGGGAAAGGGCAACCCGAATGAATATGCTGGAGAAATGATGTCATGAAGGAGAGACAAAGCCCTCCAACCAGAGGGGAACTCCCAGAAAGAAAAATCTGTTTCTCCATTGGGAAACCACCAACGCTTGCAGTGGATAGATTGGAAAATTTGGACCACCTCCCACCAGGATTCCCAGAGAGCAGTGGAGAGTCACCGAAAAACTTCAGGACCTAGAGCATGCCTTCACCAGTCCCACTTCCCAACCTGAATTCCTGGGAAGGCTGATAACCCCAAGCTCTTGGCCAGTGATGAGAAATTCATCCTGGAAAGTGATGGTCATTGAGGAGATGCAAGGAAGTAGAGTGGGGTCAGTTTACAGCTTGTCTGGCTGTTCTTTTGCTTTAGGCATCCTCTCACTCACCCCACCCTCCTGGCCTGGGCTATTAAGTAAAGCAAACTTGCACTTGGGACCCTTCCTTAAATTAAGAAGTCACTTTTGATGAGAGAAGAAGGAGGTGGGGAGGGACACAAGTCCTGAGACTGTGGTGGTTCTTATTTTTAAGTTCAGTTTGGTGTATTTTTATGTCAAGATAATTTTCCTGCTCAATGAATGGCCACATTTTCACCAGAAAATGTGGGAGAATGGCTGGGACCACACTTTCAATATTACCAGACAGCAAACTTCTCTCACACCCTCGAGGTCCTGGTGGGCACAGCCACGAGGCTTCAGCTGCACTGACATAGAACCAGTCTGCCTGAGGAACCCCCACCAACCCCAGAAGTCAGACATAACAGCCTTAGGGCGTTCCAGTCTGTGTGCAGTCCAGCCACCCAGCACACACAAGTTTCGCGTGTGCTTATGGAGGGGAGCCAACCACCCACACTTAGTAGGTGAGAAGACTTTTCCTAACCTCAGGGCTTCACCTCACCTGAGGTTGGCTCCACACTCTAGAAGTGTCATTACAGAAGCAGTCCCCAGTGCCCCACTTTCACCTTTGGAGAGGCTACCTCAAATTTAATTATAAGGGGCGCCTGGGTGGCTCAGTCGTTAAGCATCTGCCTTCGGCTCAGGTCATGATTCCGGGGTCCTGGGATCAAGTCCCACATCGGGCTCCCTGCTCAGCGGGAAGCCTGCTTCTCCCTCTCCTGCTCCCCCTGCTTGAGAGTTCCTGCTCTCGCTGTCTCTCTCTGTCAAATACATAAATAAAATCTTAAAAAAAATTTAATTATAAAATCTCCTTCCTTCCCTTATTTCTTCTATTGCACAAAAGGCTAAGAGATAGAACAGTTCAAGCAGCTAGAAGACACCTCCCCCAATAAGAAGTTTCTCCTTGTCCATTCATTAAAAGAAAAATCATCTGTGACAATGGAACCTTATTGAACTTAAATCTTTTCTGGAAATGGTAATCCTTCTGTGTGTATGGTATTTTAATTTTTTTTTATTTTTTTAAATTTATTTATTTATTTTGACAGAGAGACAGCGAGAGAGGGAACACAAGCAGGGGGGATGGGAGAGGGAGAAGCAGGTTTCCCGCCTAGCAGGGAGCCTGATGCGGGGCTTGATCCCAGGACCTTGGGATCATGACTTGAGCCAAAGGCAGATGTTTAATGACTGAGCCACCCAGGCGCCCCAGTTATTTTAATTTTAAATAAATGGTACAATCTCATGGCAAGAAGTGTCCACACAACTGGTGGGGATAAAGGGTCCAGTTTTTTTCCTGGGAAAAGTTCTTGTAGCTAAAGAGAATGGGAGAGCTTATTTACAGGAAGCAGAATTGGTCTCAGGCAGTATTACAAAATAGATGGAGATGGATAGTCCTCCATAAACCTCCCCCATTTTCAATTTGCCTTCCCAGCAGCCTCATCCGCCTAATATTGCCAAGTTTCCAAGCCAATTCACCTCACACAAAAGTGTTAGGGACTTCAGATGCTGTTGCCTACTAGTGTTTGTATTGGAAAAGAGTGACATTTTGAGCAGAAGTGACAGAGTAAAGGGATATCCATGGAGAATCTTTCCTGTACTCCTTATTTTAGACTTTTCTGATAGGTGTTTCATTGTAAAGATGGGTCCAATGGACAGAACTTATCTTGGATGAATGGGGAACGTGCAGGCCTATGGGCTTCACTGAAAAGAAAGAAAACTATATCCTTCCACATTCTGCAGCACTTCAAGTAAGATCTAAGAGCACACAGCCTTGATTGAGGACATAAGGTTACATTCAATAATAGAATAAGCTTCAAATTGGTTATATCAAATAGTCAAATTTGCTTATGCATATACAGAATGGCAAGAGAAAATATTAATTTCAATTTATAAGTCATCAAAAAGCACCTTGTGGACCACATAATGAATAGAGCCATGTTAAAGTAATATATGTGTGTTCTTTCACAAATAAATTTTCCTCTGATATACAGACATCTGTCACGGAGTCAATTATCTTACACAGCATGTGCTATAAAAGCACATAAAAGAAATAATATACCACATTGCTTATTTGAAAGTGATCAGGAATATGCAGCTGCATGCTGGCATGTCTTTAATTTCATGGTGTTAAGAAAAAACTATAGGAGTATGAAATAGCAAACCCTTTCCTACTGGAGTACTAATTCAACTACCTATCATGATATATGAAGGAGGAAAAATTTTCCCCATTAACTGGCAGAAACACTATGGAACTATTTTCTTGTCTTCCTCTACTAACCCTTGTAGAGAGAACCTGAACACGAAGTTTCCTTTGAAAACAAAGGAATCACAACACTCTGATCAGCTCCGGGGGTGTGCAGAAGAGCAAGGCTGGAAATGGCATTCTAAGGACATAAATTATCACTTAAATGAGGCTAGACTTTTATGAAATTTATGCATCAAATAGACCTCGAATTTGAAAAGTGCAGTAAGAGATAGGCCAAATCAAACTTCCTTGATGTAATGCAAATGTGAAACCTTTTTCTTTTTCATTTCTCTGGCAAACTCCCATTCTCCCCTCTTTCACTGCATGAGGCACACATAAATAAAATACCAAAATATTTTGTAGAAAGCCCTGCCAGGTTAAGTACACAGAGCCTTCTTGAATACCTCCTATTACTTTAAAATAGATTTTTAAAAAATTCTTAAGAGGAATATCTTAATAGCTCCCCAGAAGGTAGAATGTATTATCATTGCAGTACAAAGGGCATCATTCATTTCCAATCCTTGGCTCCACAGGTGTTCCCTGCCCAGACTGTGGTTGACACTTAGAGGGCCTAATTATGATTCATATATTCCACATTCCCCAGGAACTGGTCCCTCTAATTTCATACAGTTCCTTTATTCGGAGGAGAAAAATACATTTCAGTCGTACTGGCTAGACATAGTGATTCTCAATCCTGACTGCACATTAAAATTACCTGGGGAGCTTTAAAAATCCTGATGCCTCAGGGCGCCTGGGTGGCTCAGTCGGTTAAGCCTCTGCCTTAGGCTCAGGTCATGATCCCTTGGTTGTTGGATCAAGTTCCAGGTCAGTCTCCTTGTTCAGCAGGGAGCCTGCTTCTCCCTCTGCCTGCCGTTCCCCCTGCATATGCACTCGAGCACACACACTCTCTCTCTCTCTGACAAATAAATTAATTAATTAAAAAAATAAAAATAAAATAAAATAATCAAAATCAAAATCCTGATACCTCAACCCAGCCTCAGACCACATAATCGAGACTCTCTGGTGGGGGTGGAGCCTGAGGATAGGCGTTCATTTCATTCCCTAAGTGGTTTTTATTTGCAGTCAGGGCAGCCATTGGTAGAGTGTAAACACCCAGCAAATAAAAAGAAAACCATTTTTTTTGATAAACTATTTAATATGAACTGAGCCACCAATTAGGTGCAGTCCCCCCTCCTTCTTTGTAATCAAGTAAGTTATTAATTTGGTTTGACAAGGTAAGTTTTCCTTACCAAATTATGTTCTCTCTTCCTAACTTTCTGGTAAAGATGCCAAGGCTGGCTCACAGTGAAAGTCCATGACCTACCCTGGTTTGGGTGAGTTTGTTACTGGAATCAAAGCCATAGATCACTGTAGAAAAATAGACTTGGGGGAAATTGAATCTTGTAAGTCTTAAATTCCCACCAGTAATCCCCTTGAGCTATGAAACCATTATCCAATTTAGCTGCTAAAAAACAGATACATCCTATAATTAATTCTTTCTATAAAATCCAAGGTTTAGAAACAAGGACAACCAGGACCATCAATTTTACATAGATTCAGCACTGAGGAAGAACGAAATATTTGATTCTGAAAAAGGAGTATTAAAATGCTGCCAACAATCTCACAAAAGTAGTTAATATTTTGAATATGCTTATGGAATGAAAATAATTTAAGGGGAAAGAAAATACATGGTAGGTTTTATATACAATATCATATTTAAGCCATAAAAGCTTTCTCCATACAATTCAGCATGCTGGGAGAAGAGAGAGCAAGGCAGAATAAGGGGATGTAGGAAGGAAATCAATTGATAGGCAATTGATACATTGGGGAAGTTGAATAAACGAATAGTATTTGGACAGTAGAGATTACAAGGTCAAGTCAAATCCAAGTAAATACCACTTTTTTTCACCGCCTTATTTGGAGTGGTTACTAGCAGTTTGTAAAGGTGGTATAGTAGAGATGAAGGCTAGAATAACCACTGCATCACTAGTAATTTCTGGAAATCAGTGATTCCAACACTGCACCACGAGCTTAGATTTTTTTAAATAAGAAATTCAGTTAATTCCTCACCAGATGGACTGATTCAATTTCCTAATAAAAAATGGGAGTCCCATATATTTTTCAGGTAGAAGGTATACAGAGGGTTATTAGTACATGTAAATGGAGTCAGAAGGACTGAGCGTTTCTTTGAAAATATTTGAGTATATGATCTCAATTTTGTTGAACTAAAAAAAAGATGCGTTATACTTTTCTGGACTTTTCAAAATAAGCATGTAATGCATTTATTGTTAGGAAAAGATCAATGTTATTTTCAAAAGGCATAATCTGCTTCCTTTGTTATAGCATTCTCTTTCTTTTCAGTGACTTGAAAACTGAAAATGAAGTATATTTGTTACATGAATGGTTTTCTTTCTCATGTTTGTATTTTCTTTTCATTTTACACCTGTAGATTTGCATCTCTATTTTAGGTTCTTACTGAGAGGGCATTGGAGATTTGGTTTCAATAAGAAAAGTCCCTTGATATGTAAAGAGTGACATAGATTCTCCAGTCCTATTTAGCAGCAAGAAAACCACATAAAGGTGTTAAATTTTTTTTGTTTTTATCATGAATGGAAAAAAAAACAAGCAAACAACCTTTAAAGGTAGCACACAGGAAGTCAGAATACCTGATTCTCATTATTGGGCACGTATTGCTGCTGAGTTCTGTGACATGCACATCACTTCTCCTCTCTGGGTCTTTTTCCCCCCCGTACACAGTGAGGGGTTGGCCCAGACTGCAAGTTTCCCTCAAAAAAACATGAGATTATTCCATGAAGAAAAGAAAGCATAAAAATTCATTCGAGGAAGTGCTTTGGGATTAGACCCTTTTGCTTCTGAAATATTGATGGCTACAAAAAGCAAGTAGTTTAAAATGCCAGCATTTTCTTGAGGCTGAGGCAGCCAGATACTCTGCTATTGCCCTTTGTGGAAGGTTTTTTTGTTGGGAGGAGGTATCCGTGGGTATTTTACTCTGCTGGGATCAAGGCCTGAACCTCCTCAGGAAAGGACAGTTGAGACATTGAATGCCTGAATACCTGAAGCAGGCAGGCAAGGACTGGTCACAGTGTACTCTGGTCAGTGGCAGCCACTTTGGTCAGAAGCAGAGCAACCAAAGGGAGATGTTGGGTAGGGGGATGGTTGTGTAGAGGTACAGGTAATGGATCCAGTTATGAGTTTCCCTGTCTAGTGTATCCATTTTCTCATCTCCATGTCCTAACTTTGCTGAGTTTTGGAGAATGAAGGGAAAGATAGGGGTTAATGCTTAGGAAAGAGCTATGAGGACATCTGTAACAGCTGCAGGAACAGGGAAATGACCGTGGTGTGACCTGCAAAGCAACCCAGGGTAACAGTGCAGAGGGAGGGACAGGAAGGGAAACATAGTAAAAGGCAGCCCTTCCTGTCAGTCCAGTGAGGTGGAGGATTGGCTGTTTGAGTACTAAAAGGAAGGACTCTGAGGGTGGGATTATTGACAGCGTTTAGGTCACAAGAGATCTCCTATTTGTTGAAGGCTGACTATGTGTAGGGCACCGTTCTCCTCACTTATTGCATCTTTCTGTCTTCCCATAAAAAAAGTTAGAAAAATGTACTGAATCAAATGATAGTTCTTACCCTTTCTTACCATGGCTGCACCATTAATCACCACTCCATGGCTACACATTAATAAGTATGTGGCTTGTGGTTTTCATTTTCTAATTTTTAAAAAATCCATTGTGGTAGGCAGGATAATAGCCTCCAAAGATGTCCACACCTAAACCCTGGAGGCTGTGAGTATATTACCTTACATGGCAATAGACTTTGCAGATGTGATTAAGATGGGGAGATTTTCCTGGGGTATCTGGGGCGGCCCAGTCTAATCAAAGTCCTTCAAAGTGGATGAGGAAGGCAAGAGAGTTGGACAGAGAGATTGCCTGATGGAAGGAGAGGCCGGGGAGATAAGCCATGACAAAGACTTAACCGCGATTTCTGACTTTGAAGATAAAGAGGGCTATAAGCCAGAGAATGCCCATGAATTTAGAAGCTGAGAATGAGCCCTGACCAACAGCCAGCAAGGATATAAGATCCCCAGTCCTACAACCCCAAGAAACTGAAGTCTGTCAATAACCTGGATAAGCAAGAATGTGGATACTCCCCTACGCCTTCAAAAAGGAACTCAGCCTTGCCACACTTTGATTTTGGCTTAATGAGATCCGCTTTGGATTTCTGACCTATAAAACTGTAAGATAAAATATAATTTTCTCTTGCAAGGTGCTAAGTTTGTGGTAATTTATTACAACAATAATTGAAAAGCAATACATCCACTATATCTTGACTGAAAGCTAAGACCCATTACCTTTGGCTCCCAGTACCTTGCATGGAACTGACATTTAGTTTGAATAAATATTGGATGAAGAAAGTAAGATAAATGGGAAGGAGGGAAAGAAAGAGTATATTAGGTTCCTGGACCCCAAATCCAACTTGTGTATGTGGAGTCTTCCCCATACCAACAAGCAGTTCTCAGGAGGTGTCTGAGAATTCAACCCAGTTCAACTCAATTCTGACACTATCTACCTGGAGATAGCATCAGATTCCAAAAACAAAGGGCTCATTCTCACAAGACCATCCTCCACTTCAGATCCCAATCACAAGCCCAGATTGTTGCCTGTGCTTCTGAACAACTGGCTATAAATCAGAGGTTCCAATGACTCCCAACTTAGGTTCACTTAATTTGCAAGAACTCAGGAAACCCAATTACCAGATTACTGATTTATTACAAAGGATATTAAAGAATACAAATCAACAGTCTGATGAAGAGGTACACTATATAGGGTGAATCCCAAACAAAAGAGCTTCTGTCCTTGTCGAGCTTGGGACCTGGCATGGTAGCACAAGGAAATATTCTGGTTCCCCAAATAGGAAGCTCTCTGAACCCCCTCCTTTTGGTTTTTATGGAGGCTTCATTACATAGGCATGACTGATTTAACTAAATGGTCATTGGTGATTGATTCAATCTCCACCCCCTCTCCCCTCCCAGAAGTCAAGCAGGGGGACTGAAAGTTCCAACCCTCTAATCATGTTTGGTTCTCCTGGCAACCAGCCCTCATCCAGAGGAGTTTTCCAAAAATCACTGAATTAACATAAATCCAGTTGTGGTGGAAACGGGCTTGTTATAAGGAACAAGACACCCATTTCACCTTTACAGCCCTGAAGCATTTTCAGGAACTGAGGACAAGAGATCAAATATTATAACAAAAGATGCTCTCATTGCTGTTATTGCTCAGGAAATTCTGAGGGTTTGGAGAGCTATGAGCCAGGAACTGTGGATGAAGACCACACATATGCATATGAGAATATGAGAAATATATTTTGGTCATCTGAAAGACAGAACTATATATATATATATATATATTTATTTCTTATTTTAAATCATAATATCACAGAGAGACGTAAGTCTTCATTTTTCATAAATATTTTTGGAATATTTTCAATAATTTGGAAAAGTGAAAGAGAAATTTTATAACTAGTCAGGGAATCAACAATAGGTATCAACAATTGGTGAGATAGAAGAGGAGCAGAATGGAAGGCCAACTTTTGCTCCTAAAATCTACCTGCCTAGACTCCATCCCTTTCCTCTCTACTTCCTAAGTACTACCCATTCTTCAAAGCCCACTGATGTCCTCCTTTACTGTGATATCTTTTCTGACTCTTTCCATTTCCATTCCCTGAAGTCGCCTGGTACTAGGAGTATGTTATTCAGTCATTCATTAGAACACAATTTTGGAGTTCATATTGTATGAGTTCATAATGTATGCAAGGGGAAAAGACCAGAGACCTAAGAAAGTTAAGGAGTTCAATTTCGGAACAATATACCTATCAGTTTTTCATCATTCTTCAAGCAGAGGCTGGATGACAATTTGCCGTGGATGCTCCAAGAGGCAATCCAGGGTCCCTTTCTAAGTTGGACCTGATCAACACCACTGTGCCCTTTCAATTATGATTCTTTAGGTCTACAAATTGCCAGGAGAGATCTGGCCAGAGAGACCTCTTCCTTCTGATCCCAACCTTCCTTTCCTCCTTTATCTCTCACCAGGAACTGACAGGATCCTTTTCTCTAGTCCTTCTGGTCTTCTTCCCATCTTCAAACTCACTCTTCCTGCCTGTTTCCGAGTCTTGGCTCGAGTACCTCCCTCTATGTACAGTACCTCAACATTCTACCCTGCTGAGGTAAATGCTCTTCATCCTTCAAGAACTGTTTAGGAAAACTTTCCAGACCATCTTAATTTACTGTGATCCTCTTCTTTCAAAGAACTTTTGGTGCTCAACATATATTGACTTCTACAGCTAGCTATCTTTATATGTATAAACATCAGAATCAGGAACCATGACTTAAACTCAGCTGAACACACCGAGAAGACTGGTGTTATTCAAACACTTGTTCTTGATTGACAGATGATTGATACTGCTGAAAATAATTGATTTGGGTTTCTATTTTGGTTTTATAGATGGCAGATACATTTTGCATTCAAAGAAGATTATATTTCCTATGCTGTATTTACTCACATCAGCAAGATTTATGCTTGAATTCTTAACTGAAATAGTGTTTCGTGGTGGTTATTTTTGTTGTATTTTTTTTTTTATTCCTTTCCAGTCTACTAGTATTAAATACAGAATGAAAATCAGGATTTGGGACACATACAATCCATGGATGTTGCCGGACTTTTATGTGTATCCACAGTAGGAATACTTGGCATCCAGGATATTTCCATATGATATAGATCCCCTATATCTGACCTAACCTTTAAACTTTTTGAACATTTTCTATTGTTATTTTCTTTGTGTTAGACTTAAGAAAGACCTGCTTCTAATGTAAGGTGGTTTGACCGAGGATTATTGGAAAACTGTATCTTAGTTTTCAAATCTTAGTATTTTTTGATGCATAAATTTTCTTCTAAGCCTAACCTTATTTAAATGCTAATGTCAGTTTTCATTCAGCCAGTTTCTTGTTCTCCTCTATATATCCTCAGAACTGATCTGAGGGTGGATATTTCATTCACTTCAAAGGAAACATCATGCTTGGATCCTCTCCACAGGGGTGCTTAGACTAAGACAAGAAATGATCCCTATAGCTTTTTTTCTCCTGCATTTGTGAGGAAAATAAAATAAAAGCAAAGATTTCCCAATGCATTTAACATTCTAAGTAATTGCATCAGTACCGCATTTGGAGCATTCATACACTATTGCTAATTCACAGTCTTAAAGATCCTTTTTAACACTGGGTCATTAAAAGTATGTTGGTATGGTAGGCTATTCTAGTGTACCTATTACTTTCAAACAAATAGTATACTATGTTATTACTCTCATGTGCATGTTAGGAATGATCTCATGCTGTGGAAGATAATTGACTACATGATAGATACAGTTTACATGCAAAGGATCTTTTAAAGGGAGAATAAAATATCTTACCTTAATGTGGTCATGTTTAGTGGCTAGTTATTAAATGTCCAATAGGGGTTTTTTTCAGTGGTTTGTAAATTGCAGTTAATCCTTTCTTCATCTGCTATCGTGACTCTTATAATTCTCTTTTCCTGTTTTGATTGGAAGCCTTAGAACACGTATGATTTAGAGCTCATCAGTTTGGAGTTGGGAAATGATTACTTAAATTGCCAGTACTCTACTGTCAAAAATAAGAGGCATTTTCCTTTAGGTTAATATTAATAATTAAAACATTTTTTCTTTTCCAATATTGCTATGACTTAAGAAGATTGGTTAGGTACAACCACACTTAATTTGAGTTGGAAAAACAGTATTAACATTACTATCAATTGATTTTTCCTTACAATTTGTAAGCCACTTTCATATCCACTACTTCATTGGAAACTCACAAAAATTCTTTGATATGAAATTAATTTTGTGATTTCCCTTCTATACATGAGGGAACTCAGGATTACATTTTAAAAACTCCCCCAAGAGGGGCGCCTGGGTGGCTCAGTTGGTTAAGCGACTGCCTTCAGCTCAGGTCATGATCCTGGAGTCCCCGGATCAAGTCCCGCATCAGGCTCCCTGCTCAGGAGGGAGTCTGCTTCTCCCTCTGACCCGCTTCCCTCTCGTGCTCTCTATCTCTCATTCTCTCTCAAATAAATAAATAAAATCTTTAAAAGAAATTAAAAAAAAAACTCACCCAAGGACTTAGAGAACTGGAAAAGAATGGTGCTGGCATTCCAACTCTGATTTCATTCCTTCTAACCCCAAACTCTTGACCATATACTGCTGCCTGTGAATGGTAGATGGCTATTCAAAGGAGAAGATTTTAAATCTTGTTTTTTATTCTTTTTTTTTTAAGATTTTATTTATTTAGTTGACAGAGAGACATAGCGAGAGCAGGAACACAAGCATGGGGAGTGAGAGAGTGAGAAGCAGACTTCCCGCAGAGCAGGGAGCCCAGTGCAGGGCTCGATCCCAGGACACTGGGATCATGACCTGAGCCGAAGGCAGCCGCTTAACGACTGAGCCACCCAGGCGCCCCTCTTGCTTTTTATTCTTATAGCTACTTTATGTAACTGACCCTCTTTCTTATGTTTTAGGTAAAGAAATGGCATGTTTTATAATAAAAATATGAACAAAATTTATTAAAGAATAAAATCTAATGCAGATAGTTGTCCACTGGTATTTAATCTATAAAAAAATAAAGATAACCATAATAATTGTATTAGATGTTTGAGTAATCATGCCAAAGGTATACTGTTATGGACACTTTTTTTCTCTCTCCTCTGGAATAATCTGGCTTAACAGATTCTTGTAAAGTAAACATAAAGTCCATTTTTTTATAATGAAGTTATCATCTGATTCATCTTAATATAAAAGTGTTTTTGCCATCTCCCTTTGGATTTGCATGGAAGTTTGAGATAAGAAAAAAAACCATCATTTCTATGATGCCTTGTGGATATATCTGTTTTGTACCCATATTATATATACTCCTTTATCCTCATCCAGCTTCACATACTAGACTTCAAACTAGAACTGTTTCTTTTTTTTCTCCTTTCAGGGGTTAGACACTATTTAAAATGGTAAATTAGTTAATTTATGGACGAATTATCAGTCTTTGTATATTTCTAGTGTGGTAAAGAAATTTCAACCAAGTGTCTACAGGAATAATTCAGTCAACGTTCATTCTTTATCCAACAAATATTTATTGACTCCCTACTATGTGCTAGTTTCTGTTCTAGCAGCCTGGAAACACTAGTTGAACAAAAGAAGCAAAAGATCTGTTCTAATAGAGCAGTGGCTGTCAAAAATGTGGCCCCTAGAATCTGCAGGTCTCTTACCCACTCATGGGGTGCACGAAGTGAAAACTAAGAATAATAATACTAAGACATTATTTGCCCTTTTCACTGTGTTGCCATTTGTAGTGATGGCACAAAAGAAATCATAGGTAAAATTGCTGGTGCCTTAATATGAATGAAGGCACCAAATTGTATTAATAATCATTGTCTTTTTTTATACCCATACACTCACATTATAAAAATTTAAATGCCATTTTTACTTAAGAATGTCTTAGATATAGCAGCAAAAATAACTTTATTACATTTGATATTTGAATACCCATTATTTTCATGTTCTGGGTGACCAAATGCAAAGTGCTCATGAAGAACTTCTGCATACTCAAATACTATTGTTGTGAGGAAAAGCACTTGTGCAGTTGTTTGAGTTATGAGCTGAAATTGCTGTGTTTTCAATGCAACACTATTTTTACTTGAAAAAAAGATTACTGGCAGAGAAAATGTAATTATTTAGGCAGGTATTTGGCAGATATTTTCTAGAAAATGAACAATGTGAGCCTGTGACTTCAAGGAAAATAAGTAGCGGTATTTGCTGCCAGTAATAACAAAATTTGAAGGAAAATTAGAATTTTGGAAAACTTGTATTTACCATTGCTTAAAGACTTTTCTTAAATGTCAGTGATGATATTAACAAATGCAATTTTTTCTGTTGCACAATGAAATGTATCAACATTTGGGGGATTTGGATAACTCAGTGAACCAACATTTTTCACATGACTGTCCATGGTGTTATTGAATCATTCTTCAGTAAAAGATTAATTTAAAATGCAAGATAGACCAATGATTTTAATGTAAAGAGTTGTTGTATGACATGTTTTATACCTGTTGATGAGATCCTTTTGACTGACTATGCTGTTGAATTCTTCCTTGTTTGTGTATTCGTGCTGATTTTTTTTGTCTACTTTATTCATTGTTGAAAGGGTGTTGAAATCTGCAACTATTGCTGCAGATTTGTCTATTTCTCCTGCAACATTTTTTTTTATCTGACTACTCCATATCCTGCCCAAATCTGTCAGCCAGCAAATTATCTTATTGTTGTCCTACTTTCAGTTGCATTTCTTCCGCTTACAATAAATTTGATTTAAGTCCTTGATTATAGAGAAGGTCCAACCAGTCATTCCTTGACAACTTTTGTCAAACTAGGGTCTACAGACATATTTTCAGAATGTCCAGAAAATTATGTACAAATTTTAAAATGTTCATTTTCATTTCAGTTCTAACTTAATTGATGTAAAAATAGTTTGGTTTATCTGGATGATCCCCTTATTGATTGAGGACTGCCATGCCATTTCATTGCTTTTGTTTGTCACAAGTTATTTTTGTGAGTTAAAGAAAAAGAATTAATGGTGGTTGTAATTAAAGAACATGTTCTGGAACCCAACTGCCTGGGTTTGAATCCTGGCAATATCTCTTATAACGTATTCTAACCTTTAGTTGCTAGTGTCCCTGTCTGTAAAATAGAGAAAATGACACTACTGATCTTATAAGGTTGGTGTGAATATTGAGCGAGTTGATAGGTGCTGAGATCTTAGAATATTGTCTGCCTTATAGTAAATGCTCAATAATGCTCTATTCTTTTTTTAAATTCCCTTGACTTTATTTTTTTAATTTATTTTTTTATTAACATATAGTGTATTATTTGTTTCAGGGGTACTGATTCATCAGTCTTACACAATTCACAGCACTCACCATAGCACGTAATGAAAATTTTAGAGCCAAGTGAAGAGCATATAACATCAGACATGCTATAGGTTTTACTATTGTCTGAATAGACAAAAATGGTAGAAGAAATGACTTATTTTACATATGTACAGTAGGAAATGTGAATAAGAATGTTTAAAGCAGTATTGTTCTTGATAGCGAAGATGCAAGAAATAACCCAATGTCCACCAATATAAAAGTGGGTGGATAAACTGCTACAAAATTCACACACTAGAGTATCATGCAGTAGTTAAAATGAATAAAGTACAGCACCATGCAGCAATGTAATATGGATGGATATTAGCAATATAATATTAAAGGAAAAAATAAGTTTCCAAATATTATATATATATATTTCACCTTCTATGAAATTAAAAACAATAAAAAATAAAATATGTACTTTTTAGAAATATATGAACCATTTTAGGCATATATAAAACTATGTCTATGAAATAAAATCATCTTTTAAAAGGCAAAAATGATCATAAGTACAGAATTTTGGATGATGGCTGCCACAGGTAGGAGCAGCCTAAGGAATAGAATAGGAGGTTGTATTGTCAGAGTAAACTGTCAGAATCCTAAGTTTTATTTTGAGTGAAGAGTTTACTGTTGTGTGTAACGTTGTAAAAATTAAATGGCTAACTAAACAAAAGAGGACTATGAACGCACCAATGATGAGAATGTGTACTGAACTAAAGATGATGTTTTATCCAATTTTGGGCACCTAAGTTCCAACGAGAAAGAGAGAGAGGGGAAAGTGTTACACATGGCCCATGATAGTACACGCATGCAGACAAACCTTGCTGCTAGAACAGTATTATATTCATGTTGGAAGGGGTGACTTCATCTCAGCAAAAATCACCTGTCATGTTAAGTCAGTGTTAAGAATTTGAATTTTATTTTTTGTTTATATTTACTTTATAATTTTAAATTTCAATTTAATAGTTGTCCAAGTGCTTATGCAATGAAGTTTCCATCTACTTTTTGGTTTATATTTACATTATATTGGAGACAATTTAAGGAATCATTGAAGAATTGCTGAAATTATTTTTACGTCAGAAGGATTCTGTTCTTTTTTCACCTTTAGGAGGTCAATGGTTCCTTTCTCAGGGTCCTTTATTCTAGAAATTCCTACAATAAAATCCAGGGATGGCTGAGAGATGCTGAGAGGTTTTCACAGTTATGCCACACAAAGTATGAAAGAACCCACAATCAGTGAGATTAAATTGCAAGACAATATTCTCCTTCCTCACTTTCACTCATAAGCAAAGAGTGTTTTCCAGAATCTGTGTGACATGTGATACTATAAGCGATTAACTACAGAAGCAGGTAAGAGAATCAGGAATTTACATTTAATTTTGGCTATTAAATCAGACATTAAACAGTTTTACCAAAATGCAAATAATAGCATTCTTCTCACTGAATTTCTTTCACTGTGGAAAATGTAGGGTATCTTTTTCATAATTATATTATTAATGTCACCCTGTAATGGGTTTACGTTTATTTTTCAAATGAATTAATAAATATTTTTAAAATTTCTCAGTTTTACTTTCTAATACAAAAAATATTAGTAGATATTATTCACATAAACAAAAAGCTCTTTGGGAACCTCAACAGTTTTTAAGAGTATGGAGGGACACAGAGCCCAAAACCTTCGAGAACTGCTGCTTTAACCCATATCCTCTTGTTTTTATATTCTCCCTAGGACTACACTGAAATTCATACAACATGAAATACTGCCATCTCTCACACTCTATTGAGCAGCTGGGAATTTATACATAACTGGGAAGAAACAGGGGAAGCACAGAAGGTTGTCAAGGTGACGGGCTCATGAGAAGCAGAAGGCAGACTCTTCGTTGTGAGAAAGTAGGTGAGCAGGTGTACACTATTGGATAGGTCAATGATTAAAAACCTGTGGAATTTCTGGAAGAATAAGCTCAGAATTTTTACATAAATGGCATAAAAGAACGCCAAAGACAGCAAGAGAGGGGGAAACAAGAGTATGTTGTCATGGGTGTCTGCTTTCTGATTGTCAAGTCACCATACTTTACATGGCCTCACATGGCCTGCTGAGTGATGTCTAGACTGTGTAGGAGCTCTGGTCAGTTTGCCTGAGGTCCAGGACATTGAAAGTAGGACAGTATTTTTGTTTAAAATATGTGCAAATATACACACAAACACACACACATACTGAAGGATGCTCGAATAGCTGTCACATACATACAAACCACTTCCCATAAGCTCCTGGAAAAAAATTGCATTTACTAGATAATCTCTATCTCAATACTTGACGAAAAATGCAATATCTGTTTCTTTTTTTGCCATTCATGTCACTGCAGTAAGATGAACCATATTTTAGGCATTAACAAAAGTTTCTCAGCCTTTGCTTAAATCCCATGGTGATATAAATCTGAATAATAAATTCAACAAAAACACATTTTTTTAAAAAAGATTTTATTTCTTTATTTGTGAGAGACACAGAGGGAGAACGAGCGGGGTTTGGGGGGAGAGGGGGGCACGGGCAGAGGGAGAGGGAGAAGTGGACATCCCTCCCCCCGGCAGGGAGCCAGATGCGAGACCCTGGGATCATGACCCGAGCCTAAGGCAGACGCTTAACTGACTGAGCCACCCAGGTACCCCTCAACAAAAAAACATTTTTAAAGGAAATTGTACCATGTGAGGAAGTTTGAATAATGAAATCTGTGAAATATATATTTATGTATATATACATATATAAAAATATAAATATATGTATAGTCTTAGTTTAAAACTTATTTCATGAAACTAGTTAGCAACATCATCATTCCATCCCCTGCCCTGCTTTTTGGTCCTTCAACTTTGTTGTTTCCTCAGACAGAAGTAGACACTGTTCATTTTATGAAAACTTGGCATATTTTTGCACCCATGCACTGTTCTTCATATGATTGACAAATTACTTATAACTCAGAAATATTTAAAAGAAATTCTGCTCCCTTAGGTATTTCATCAGTAAACTCTGATTACCTTTATCATGTTTTATATAATTGTTGCACACAGGTATTTGTTCTAAGCATATAAACTGCATCCATATAACTGAATATATGCCAGGATATCTGAGGCCATGGATGTGCAAAGCTTGCCACTTTTTTCTGTCCTTAACTCAGGCTGTCATTCTGCTTAATTTGGTATCTTAGAAAAAAATGTGCCAATGTCTCTGTTTTTTTTCTTTTGCTTTTCTGAGGTACACAATTACAGAAATTATCTTATTTCAACAGAAAACACTGCTGGCAACAAGAAAGCATGGAAATCTTCAAAGATTTCTTTTAAGGATGAAAATTATCCCATAAATTCCTGCAGGCTTAAGAACCCATCATGATATCTTTTTTTCTGGAAATCCCTTCCCCTCGCCCTACATTCTCCCCTGGACCACCCCCCAGTCATTATAGCTCATCCCACAATTTCAATGCTTCTAGCAGAAAGAAAATCCTGCTGAGATCCAGACTCTCTATCCATCAGGGCACAGTTCTCTTAATTTAATGTGCTGAGCTACTAATATTAAGGAGAGGAACAAATTGATTTTTAAAAGTCAATAAAATACAAACGATATGAATTCAAAAACAGTGTTTAGGATTTCTATATTGTATTGCATTTTTGTATCTGCACAAATAAGGCACAGCAGAAAAAGTTGAGTGGTGTTGGAATGAGCTAAAGAAGAGATGTAATACCTCTCATGCCTTATATATGCCATAAGTCAGAACTAAATTTTTTTCTGTGCAGCAGCTAGTATGGTAGTATTCACAATTCCAGTTTTGCATTAAAATGCACTCAAAGGAAAACAAAAAACAATTATATGGAAACAGTTGGGATATGAGAAGTTATTTTAAAAATATTTGATATTGAATTATAATAGCCCATCCAATAAAATGCTTTACAGCTTCTTGTTTATATATATTTTATATTCTAGTCTCCGAAGCTTAATTTAGGTGGATGGACCTGAGAGCTATTGTCTTGATAGTATACACTTCCCTAGTTAGTTGAGAAAGAAAAATGCTTTCACTTAGACAAAAAATCCAGTTGGTCCTGGAATCTTTATGTTCAGAAACACTGAGAGTTTCATCAGCAACTTGTTCCTGCCTCGGTGCAACTTGTTTTATATATTATCCATCAAAAATATGGATTATCTTTTATTTTTTTAAGAAAAATCATTTATTTTGTATTAGCCAACAGGGTAAAGCATTCATTCATCAAGAATGCACATTAAAGATGATTCATTTCAAAGATATAGCTCTAAGTTACCTTCAGTGCTTGAAAAGCAAGTTCTATGGAGAGCACTGTTGTTTACTGATGATAGGGTTAAATACAGTGGTGACAAATGGTAACAGTCTGTTCAATCAGGCTTGGTAACATAACTTAGTTGTGCAAGAATATGTGTGTAAAGAAAATGTAAGTGGCTTCACTGGTCTCTTGGTTTTTATTTATTATTTTCCCATAAAACATTTTAAAATTAAGAGCCAGTAACCCTCATGTTGATATTCCAAATGAATCCAAGCTATACCTTCTCTTGTAAACTGTGTCAGTTGAGGTCTCTGATTTGTAGTGGGCTTTTTGATACACTTTAAAGTCCAATTCTTTCTTTCTCACGTAATACAGTTGAGAGCCAAAGCTTATCTTGCTCTAAGTGGAAGAACAAATTCAATACTAAAATCAACCAGCATTTACGGAGTGCGTATAAGTGAAAGGGATTGTTGGGATCAGGTAAGAGGCAAGAGCAAGATCCCTGGAGTTAAATGCTTACCCGTAAAGCCTGGCTCAGTCCTTACTATCTGTGGGAATTTGGGCAAGTTATCGAACCTCTTTTCCCCTACTCCTCATTTGTAGAATGGAGCTAATAAGAGAACCTATTTCTTAAGTTTGTGGTAAAGATTAATGAGATAAGGTTTTGAAAGTGCTCAGCAGCCCATCTGATACATAGGTGACCAGAATGCCATAGACTGTGTCCTCCAAAAATTCGTATGTTGAAACATAATCCCCAGTGTGATGGTCTTTGGAGGTGGGACCTTTGGAAGGTGATTAGATCATGAGGACACTAATGGGATTATAAGAGAAACCTTTTAAAAACCCTTAAAAAAAGAAACCTCAGAGAGCTCCCTTGCTCCTCCCTGCAGGTGAGGACACATTGAGAAAACAGCCATCTATAAATTGTGAAGCAAGTCCTTACAGACACGGAATCTGATGGCCCCTTGATTTTGGACTTTATATCCTCCAGATCTGTAGATATAAATTTCTGTTGTTTATAAGCGACCCAGTCTACAGTATTTTTGTCAAAGCAGCCTAAAGGGACTAAGACAAGTAAGTATAAATTATTATAATAAGTTATATGGAATTCTTGATATTATTATGAAAAAAGTAGATTTCTTACTATCCAAGAGTTCAGTCCAGTGAGAGGGGCGGCCAAATACATGACTAACAAATACCCTATGAGCCAAGATTCATCTATATTACAGGAAAAACAAATAAGTGCAATTAGAGAACAAGGAGATCCTGGGAAGATCATGTGGAGGAAATGAAAGTTGGAATTGTGTTAAGGAATGGGTAGATAATTCACAGAAGGGGAAGCAGAAGAAATATACTCCAGGAACAAAGAGAGACTATAAATCAGTTAGGGAAGGTATTTATAGAACTTGAGCAAAAAATTCGTGTAGCTAGAACACATAGTAATTGTCATGGGAGAGTGGACATTCCTAGTGTCCATCCTGAGAAGAAAAGAAAAGAATACTCTGAAGGTGGCCCCCAGGAAGTCAATAAAAGAAATACTTATCACTCTGCATCCCAGTGTCTTGGCCTCTTCCTGAGGAGGATATCTATCTAGATGCATGCTCCTGCATGCTGTTGGTTTCAGTGTAGGTAGCTGAGAAGCCAAGAAGATGGCACTCTGTAGTGGGCCATAAACTGAAGATGACTCAATTGTATTGCAAATCAGATCCTCCAGTTACATATACTTCTTTGGAATTTTTTCTCTTTCATTACCCTCTAGCCTTCAGTAAAGTCAGGTTTAAATATTTCAGCCTTGGGGCGCTTGGTTGGCTTAGCTGGTTAAGCATCTGACTCTTGATTTTGGCTCAAGTCATGATCTCAAGAGGGTGAGTTCCAGCCCCTCATCAGACTCTGCACTGGGCTCTGCACTGGTCATGGAGCCTGTTGAAGATTCTCTCTCTCCCTGTCCCTCTGCCTCTCCCCGGCTCACACTCTCTCTCTCAAAAATAAACTCAACCTTGTTTATGGTGTGCTATGGGGTGAAAAGGGGGGATCTACTTGCTTGTACAGGGTAAATATTATAGGTGAAGCAGTGTTCTTTTCCTATGTAGTGGAAGATTTGTTCTTGGAAAGAAATGACATTCCTGCTTTCAGATCACGGAGGAATCAGAAAGAATAGGTTTCCAAGAAAATTTCAAATGATGGATATTTACCAGAATAGGAATTTCCTTCAGAGGGCTTTGGTCATCCTTGTGATTAGGTAGATGGCAAAATTATTTACTGAGAGTAAGGATGACAGGTGTGGGTTGGGAGCCTTGAGATGCATTTTCAAACAGTTGCTGTGGCAAGTGCAATAGGGAATCAATTAGAGTTAAATAAAAGAATTGCTGAGTAGCACTTGGGGCCCAGCTGAGGAATCTAATCCAATGCAATTAAAAAGAAAGAAAGAGAGAGAGAGAGAGGACTCTATACATTACTAATAAAGAAGATGAAGATATAAGATAGGCTTTCCTGGAGGAGCTCAGTTTAAAACCTAAAAGGAGAAAAATGTTATCAACAGTAATCAAGGATGATGTTGAGGAGGTATAATAACAGTATGGTTTCCATTTGAGATCAAGCAGAGCACTTTACATGTTGGCAGTACATCTAAGTGAATTTTTAAAATAGGGATAATCTAAAGTAAACTGGCAAAGTCCATTGAACAAACAATTAAGTAACTTAATGGTCTGTGCCTTTTTTTAATTGACTAATTTCTGAAGATCCTCTACTGTAGGTTATAGGCAATTTTAAGAGGATAATAGATATAATGAAACAAGTAGCAGGAATATGAAAAAAATTAAATACAATTAACCAATTGAGATATAAGTGTGAAAATGAAAATCTGTCATGGAATTTAAAGGTGGGATAAAAGTTTTACATGTTATTGTTCCTATTAATTGTGTTTTACTTTTCCTAAAATTTCAGAAGCAGTGCTATGAACTATGAGCATAACTGTGAATCCAAAGATATGGAAATAATCGGAGAACAATAGTGTACTTTACAGTTCCTACGTGATTTCTCTTATTAACCAGGTAGCAGGAGCTATTCACCATGTATAGGCTGTAGTGCTAGCCTCATGAACTGATTTTGGAAGCAAGCCTGGCTTCATCTTTTGAAGATTCGCAGACACTTTTTGGCATGTCACAGGACTTGGATCTCTGCCATTATTTATTCATTCATTGTAGGTACCAAAGGCACTAAAAGTTTTGAGAGAACGCTGCTAAAATGAAACCATCTTGGTAAAGAACAACCTAGGTCTTTATTTTCCTACTGATCTGAGAAAATCCCTTTGTAGAGAGAGAGAGAGGGAGAAGTCAAGAGAGTGGGGACTGGTGGAGCGGTGGAAGAGAATTAGAGGCACATTTCTACTTTACATGTTTTCCCAGGACTGGGAAATATTAAGGTTGTTTTATAATTCTTTTGCTGACATAAGAATGGCAACAAGCATATCCTTCAGTACATACTGTGAAATGATCCACGTGATTTCTTTTACCATCTTAAAAGTCATTCTCTAATAAAAAACTACTCTTAATGAGGAAAAAGAACCAGTTTTCCATTGCAGTTTTCTACTATATATATACATATCCCCATAAATGAAAATTAGGACTAATATAAAAATTGTAATTTAACCCAATTACACAATACAAGCAAGCCATGCAGGGGCTTATAATTTTGGGAAGTCACTTGGCTCAAAGCTTATTTTTTCTTTTAAAGAATGGCATCATCTCTATTTTAATGCTGTCAAATGTGCATCATTTCCCCTTGCTAGTATTTTATTACAAAATATTAAAAATATATAGGATGTTGAAAGGAAAAGTATGCAGCAAACCCCCATATACCTTCTTCATTGATTCTATAATTACAGTGTTGCTATTTTTGCTTTGTTATATACCTGCTAATCTACCCATCCTTCTATCGATTTATTGTTCCATCTTTATTTAGCTCTGCATCTTTTTATAAAACAAGAATGGAATTACCAGTATGTGTATATATCTGGAGACAAACCAGGAGTGTAAAAAATATTTTGTACTTTTCAGAGCATGTTTCTTAGAGTATTGTATTAGTTTCCTTTTGCTGCTGTAAAAAAAATCACACAAACTTGCAGGCTTAAAACAATGTGAATTTACTTATGGTTGTGGCGGTCAGAAATCTGAAATCTTACAGGCTAAAATCAAGGTGTCAGCAGAACTACATTCCTTCTGAAGGCTTTAGAGAAAAATCTGTTTCCTTATCTTTTCCAGCCTCTGAAGGATCCTTTCATTCCTTGGCTCATGGCTCCTTCCTCCTTCTTCAAAGTATATTACTCCAACCTTTTCTTCTGTCCTTAAATCTTTCCCTGTGATCCTCTTGCCTACGTTACAAGGACCCTTATGATTACATCAGGCCCACCTCCAATCCAAGATAATCTCCCTGTCTCAAGGGCCTTAATGTAATCACATCTGCAGAATCCCTTTTGTTGTGTTAGGCAGCATAGTTACAGATTCTGGGGTTCTGGATGGGGCCATCTTTGGAAGACATTATCCAGCTTACCATAGGATAATGTTATGGTCTTTACTGTGTGCTTTGCTATTAGCATCCCTTAGTGACTGGAGAAAACATATGCTGATTTAATGCTTTGTTTACTTGGCCCATTCCATGAAATATGTAATGCTCTCTTCTTATGAATGGCTCTTACCATATGAGACAACAAAAGTATCAGTAATTTACCATTCTTCATGATCACAGAGTTGCACTGTTATTTTATGTACCATTGAGAAAGAAAAAAAGAAAACACTGACAATTAAACTGATTCACTACTTAATGTAAAGTGCATTTTAAAAAGATTTATTTATTTATTCATGAGAGAGAGAGAAAGAGAGCTGGGGGTGGGGGGGGAGGGACAGAGGGAGAGGAGAGAGAGAACCCACAAGCAGACAAATCAGGACCCTAAGATCGTGACCTGAGTCAAAATCAAGAGCTGGCCACTTAACCAACCGGCCCACCCAGCCTCCCTGTAAGATGCGTTTGGATTTGATGTTTAAATGTGATAAAATGTGTCTCAAAATAGGTGAAATATTTATTTATTTATTTATTTATTTATTTATTTATTTATTTATTTAAGAGTTTATTTATTTTTTGACAGAGAGAGACAGCAAGAGAGGGAACACCAGCAGGGACATGGGAGAGGGAGAGGCAGGCTCTCCACTGAGCAGTGAGCCCAATGGGGGACTTGATCCCAGGACCCTGGGACCATGACCTGAGTCTAAAGCAGACGCTTAATGACTGAGCCACCCAGGCGGCCCTCAAAATAGGTGAAATATTTAAAATTGTCGTTTCAGTGGACCACATGGCACAGAGATTGCCCAAGAAATTTCTTCCTTTTCCATTAACTACTGTTAATGACTATTATAAGGTTCCTATTTTAGGTAAATTTGGTTCTATTAAAATGCAGCATTGAGAGAAATACCTCAATTGACTTAGTGCTTGCAGTGACTAAAATGTATGCACATTTCTGCTTTAAGTTATAGTTAGCAATTTCCTTTATTTCAGTATCTGGATACTAAAAGTAAAAATGTTAGTCCTGTTAAGGCCATGTCTTTTGAAGATGGACCTATTATTTTGTACCTCCCAGTGATAAAATGACAGAGCAATCATCTATAGCATGCATTAGATACCTAAAGGGCACCAAAGTAATTAAGTGTACATTATTTAACTGGAGCTTCTAGATCTCTGGGTTGACAGTTACTTCATAGCCAGGATGGTTAGGAATGGAATGGAAACACAATTTTCTTTAAATAAAAAAAAAAAAAAAGCAAATAGGCTGCATCTAGACGGTCCTTATCTGCAATTCACCTTTATCATCTCAGGAGCAATTCTTCCAGCATATAGCACAAGCCCTTGTGTTTTCATTATTTTCTGCCAACAATCTCTCTTTCCTGGGGGAAACATCTAAAGTTAATAAAGAGATAAAACCTATTTTCTTCGAGCTGTGTTTTTTCAGACTTTTCAATATTCAGTTAAGGAAGGGCAAAAGTTGCAGACCACCTTAGAGGAACAGTGTTAGACTACTTTGATTTTTTTTTTTATATGGTATGTCTCAAACTATATTGTGGAAAGAAACCTTATATTGCTCAGTTGAGCTATGAAACAATGATAATGCTTCCGAATTTCAGAAAGTGCTGGAACAAAAAATCCTCATCTCTCACGGCTCTGCATTGTAGAGGGCTCCCATACATTCAAGAATACGTTTCTGAACACTTTTCTTGGCAGAAAGTACAGTTTAAGCCTTAGATTTTGTCTATTGCAGTGAATAGTGTGATTTGAGATGTTGGTCTCAGCATAAGGACCACCTAAAAAGGCAGCTTTGTTTCCTAACCCAACCAAGAGGAAGGGTAATCAGAATGTTTAAGGTAGTGAGAGCTATAGACTCAATCTAATTCCAACTCCTTAGTTTTACTGATTAAGGAACCATATCAGAACTGGGGCTGTAGGTCAGTTTTTCCATTGGGTCAGGGGTAAATTCTACAGTTATTTTCTTATTTATTTATTTATTTATTTACAAAGTTCAATTTCTTTTAGGTTTTGGATATACGGAACTAAGCTAATTTATAGCTCTAAATTAAGACTGCCTAGAATTCAAGCCACCAAACGCACTGCAACAGGTTTTGTTTATTTTACACTTTATAGGGGAAAATGTCTGCTGCAGAAATTTCACCAGCTGAGAGCTATATGAAGCAGAGTTGAAAGCACTTAATCTTTGGGATTGATATACAAATGACTTCTACGAAAAATTATTCTTTTTCTCTCCCTCAGAATTTATTTGGACACGAGACTGAAAAAAAAATTATTTGGCCTGTGGAATTTTATGGTTTCAAATGTAAATATCCCTCTCACTAAAATATATATATATATATATATATATATATTTCCAAAGAGCTGGACTTCTGTGTCTAAGAACTTTAGAACCCGACCAAAAGGGAATTAGGCAGCCAGGGTCCTTCTTGGGTCCCGGGTAATGGATTGGTAAGCCCTTAAACTTCCGGTTTTGATGGTAGAAATTTCTAGGAATTGTCTCTCACCTGTTAACAGTGTGATACAAACAAATTTGAGAGTTCTAGTTTAAACATTTTTTTTTTTTTGAACTCCAGAACAGCATTTGCTAAACTTGTTGCTTCTCTGTGATAAAATGCCACCATAGTATTCACACGTGAGTCACATTCATAAAGCCTGGAGCCAATTGCGCCCTGGAGCCAATTGCGGCGGAAAGTAAAGTAGTCTACCTGCAGTTTCACTTTCCGCGATTTCAGTTACCCAGAGTCAACTGGTCAACCGCGGTGGGCAATCAGATGATCCTTCTGACGAATCATCAGAAGGTCAATAGTAGCCTAACTCTACGTCGCAATGCCTACGTCATTCACATCGCCTCATTTCATCATCTAGGGATTTTTATTGTCTTAAATCAACACAAGAAAGGTGAGTCCAATACAATAAGATGTTTTGAAAGAGACCACATGCACATAACTTTTATTGTAGTATATTGTTATAATAATTCGATTTTATTATTAGTCATTGTTAATCTCTTACTCTGCCTAATTTATAAATTAAACTTTGTCATAGGTATGTATGTACAGGGAAAAAAACATAATATATATAGGGTTTGGTACTATCGTTGGTTTCAGGCATCTTACTGGGGTCTTGGAAAGGATCCCCTCTGCATAAGGGCAGGATTATTGTGCTGCACTTCCAATTCCTAGCAAGCAGTTATAACTCCTATTTCTCTCCTATTCAAGAATGCACATTGCATAGTAAGTGCGTGAGAGTACTCGGGAAAACATTGGTTCTATTATAATTTATTTCGCCTGGGTGGCTCAGTTCTTAAGCGTCTGCCTTCGGCTCAGGTCATGATCCCGGTGTCCTGGGATCGAGCTCCGCATCTGGCTCCTTGCTCCGCAGGAAGCCTGCTTCTCCCTCTCCCCCTGCTTGTGTTCCCTCTCTCTCTGTGTCTCTCTCTGTCAAATAAATGAATAAAATCTTTAAAAATATATATATTTAATTTATTTAAAAAATCATTCCTAACCTTGATATTTTATTATACAGAGTACTTCACATCTGATAGAGACAAATGTTTCAGAGCATTATGGCTTCAAACAGCTTTTCTGCAGCATTCACTGATTTAATCATGAAAAAGCTTAGTTTATTTCATTTTTCTTTCAATGCTTAGTTTTTTAAATAGTTAACATGGTTAAATTATTAAAAAATCAGAATGATGTAAAAAGATATACTCTGAGAAGTCTAATTCTCATATCTTTTCCCTGTCTTGCCCCTTTTGGTAGGGATTAGCTTTTAGTTTCTGACTTGTATTTCTTCATGTAAGTATAAATATAAATATGTATTCTTATTTCCCCCCTATTCTTTCACAAGTGAAGGCTACTATATTCATTGTCCTGCACCATGTTTCTTTTAAATTTAAAATCTATCCTGGGGGGGGGCACCTGGATGGCTTAGTCGTTAAGTATTTGCCAGGGTTCTGGGATCGAGCCCTGCGTCCGGTTCTCTGCTTAGCAGAAAGCCTGCTTCTCCCTCTCCCACTCCCCTTGCTTGTGTTCCCTCTCTTGCTGTGTCTCTCTCTGCCAAATAAATAAATAAAATCTTTAAAAAAAAACTATCCTAGGGTACTCTATATCACATACTGTGATAATATATCACTACATAGAATATATATACATACATATGTATATATATATTTATACACAAACATATATATTTCTCTTTTACAACTACATAGTCCATACTATGGACTATTGGACCAATATTGATGGATACTTAAGATAGATTCTAATCTTTTGCTATTATAAAGAATGTTGCAAGAAACAACCTTATATATGTTATTTTGTGAGTGATATCAATACTTCTAATTAAAAACATGTTTCAAATGACATGGAATTTTTGACTTCAAGATGTTCAGATTCTAAAAAGCAAAAGAAACAAAATATTTAAAAAAAAAAAGGAATCTGAAAGACCAAGCTTAAGTTTAAGCTGAGGTAAACTCCCAGAAGTGGGATTGCTGGTTCAAAGGGTAAATAAATGTATAATATGTATATATTGCAAATTTTCCTTCTTTAAGGTTGTGACAGTAACATAAATGTTCAAAGTTGCCAAACTTCTGCATTTTTTGACAATCTGATGAGTGAAAATAAATAAATAAAAATCTTCATTTGCATATCTCTTGTTATGAGTGAGATTAATTATCTTATTATATGCTGGTTTATTTGCTTTCCAGTGAACTGGCTACTTTTATCATATGCCTATTTTTGTTGATTGTTGGTCATACTTTTATGGAGTTCAAGGAGCCCTGTATATATTGGGAGATTAGCTGTTTATAATATGAAGTACAAATATTCTTTTCCAGTATGTTTGTTTAATGACTTAGCGTATGGCTTAACTCACCCACATTTATTTCAGAGGCTCTTCTTTACCAGCTTTTCCTAATTGCTCCATCTTTTTTCTGGACCCTATGATCTCCAACCTCCTACATTAGTTACCTCCTTTCTCTCTCTCTCTCTTTTTTAAAGATTTTATTTACTTGAGAGAGAGAGAGAGAAAAAGCACAAGCAGGGGGAGGGGAAGATGGAGAGGCAGGCTTCCTGCTGAGCTGAGAGCCGGATGTGGGGCTCAGGGCTTGATCCCAGGACTCTGAGATCATGACCTGAGCCGAAGGCAGAGGCTTACCCGACTGAGCCACCCAGATGCCCCAGTCACCTCCTTCCTCCCTCTCAAATCTCACTTGTTACTGGGAGTTACTCAGTTGTCTTCAGTTCAGAAACATATTTACATATCTCCTATCTTAAAACCATAAAATATCTTTCCTTTATCTTATATTGCCCTTACTTCTATATTCTTTCCTTTATAGGCAGGTTCCTTGACAGAAGTTTTCACTCCATGTTTCCATTGTTACTTTTTTTTAAAGATTTTATTTAAATTCCAGTTGGTTAACATACAGTGTAATATTAGTTTTAGGTGACACAATTTAGTAATTCAACACTTCTATACAACACTCAGTGCTCATCATAAGGGCCCTCCAAAATCCCTGTCACCTATTTAACCCATTCCCCTGCCCACCTCCCCTCTGCTGATCATTAGTTTATTCTCTATAGTTAAGAGTCTGTTTCTTAGTTTGCCTCTCTCTCTTTTTTCTCATATGCTCATTTGTTTTGTTTCTGAAATTCCACATATGAGTGAAATCATATGGTATTTGTCTTTTTCTGACTGACTTATTATACTTAGCATAATACTCTCTAGTTCCATCTATATTCATTGAGAATGATAAGAGTTCATTCTTTTTATGGCTGAGTAATATTCCATGGTATGTATACCACCTCTTCTGTATCCATTCATCATTTGATGGACGCTTGGGCTGTTTCCATAGTTTGGCTCCTATAAACATTGGGATACATGTATCCATTGTTTCTTTCCAGAGCTTTGAGCTTTGCCTCTTGCCCTATCACATGCTCAATTCTATGACTTTAGAAATACTCCCCTACCCCAAGTTCTCAAAAGATTGTGCACTTTCCCTTCTCATCCTACTTCATTTCTCCTTCAGAATCTAACACTGTGATCACTGTTTCTTGACATTATTACCACCTTTGTTTGTTTTCATAATACTCTCCCTTCTGTATTCTTTAAGCATTCTACTCATCCCATCTTATTCTTCTTTGTTGTCCTCTTTGTATATGTTCAAGCATTTGACTGCTACATATAAGTCAAGGACTCCTAAATCTATGTCTACAACCCAGACCCCTGGCTTCTAAGATCCAGATATATGTATCCAGTGCTGGATAGTGATGGGCCACAGATGGCTCTCTCTCCTTTATCTGCCACTCTCCACCCACTCACTTCTATTTCTTGGATGAATTTGATCAAGTTAACACCCTGATGCTAACACTTTTGCATCTTGACTTTCTAATGTGTAAAATGGGATCCATAATGTTATCTCCTTCGTAGAGTTATAAGATTAAATGGAAAAATAAACAGAGAATACTGGTGATTAGCAATCCCTTTATATTGCCCCTTCTCCTTTTCCTCTTCCTTCTTAATATTGTAATTATTATTAATACTATAATTGCCATTAGTGGTTCTCAAAATTTTTGTTCAAGTATCCTCTCTGGGGAGTTGTTACTGGCAAGAACTCTACTGACAGTGATTTTGCTTTCAAAGAATATAAGTCTATTTGAAAAAACAGATAAAAGAATGAATCATTTTTGTAATGTATGAAAGGTACTGGGTTAGAGGTAAGCAATGCACTGCTAAGACTACTGATATGTCTAACACTTATTGTAGGTGTTTAATAAATGTTTGTGGAAGGAGTGTTTATAAGCTGGTAAATACCACCATAGCAATGCATGTCAAAAGAATATAATATACTTAAAATTACACGGAGTTGGGGAGGTGGATGGGGGATGGGTTTAACTACTGGGTATTAAGGAGGGCATTACAGAGGGCAGGTGATGTGATGAGCACTGGGTGTTATATGCAACTGATGAATTAGTGGACTCTATATATGAAACTAATGATGTAGTATATGTTGGCTAATTTGAATTTAAATTTTAAAAAGTTAAGAAATTTAAAAAAAATTACATAGAGTGATTTAGAAGTCTATTTAATTTCTGTGATAGTAAGATGTGCTAGTATTGGGCTTTATTACTTTGTTTCATACTAGCGCTTGTGGTGGTGGGGATATATTAGAGGCAGTTATTTGTGTCATTTTGGAGAATTAAAAAAAGTCTATCCACTATGGTCAGAACCTTTGGATTTGTAATAAATGATGATTAAGTTAAGCAACCAGACACTTTTTTCTTATCACCCCTTAAAGGATTTCTTTAGCCATAGAATTAGTGTCATTAATTCTGTAAATTGTTAGAGCAAGAAACTTTATATTATCTTGAATAAATGGTATTTCTTCTCCCCCCTCACCATATCCTTTATATTCATCTACTTTTCATGTCACTAGGTCAAGGAAAGAAAAGCCATTCTATAGTGAAGGCTCACAGAATATCTCATAAACAGAATCTCATGAAAACCAAATAAACTGAAACAGAAAAAAGAGACACAGATACAAGCTCTTAATGCTGTCTGAATTTCTGTTTAAGTCCTAGGGTTTATTTTCATGTCTGTAACATAATATAAATAGAGAAATATGGTTTTCTGACCATTACCTTACTGTTATTTCACACTTCCCAACACTGGCAAGCATAATCTATGTGTTGATAATTTATCTTTGAAGTATAAATCTTTCAGTATTTTCAGGGTAGAAGTCATATGGCTTAGAGTCACAAGAAAGTCGCATCAGCATTCCATCTTTATAATGAACGACTGGGGTTTATTATTCCACTGACCAATGGAGACATTTGGGAGAATTAATGTACTGTACTGCATGTGTTATATACTAGGCTTGACATGTATAAATATTCTGAAAAATTACTCATTTATTTAGCTGGATCACTTAACAGATTTAACAAATGATAATCTTCTTAACAAATATTTGTTAATATTGGCTAAATATTTATTTAAATCTTTGTTAAATATGTATGAAATTTGTGTACAGTGGTATCTGAAAGAAAGATTAGAACACTCATATTTCTGTAACGAGTTATTACAGTTCCAATTTCTAGTATACATGAAGTGATTCTTATCTTCCTTAATCCCTAATATTCCATTAAATATATTGGAATATGTTCAAAACCAATATTTTCAGAATGAAAATATGATGTCTGACATTGTATCATATTTAGTGCTGGACTGAAGTTCAGAAACAAATTAGACCCTTGAACTGAAGTCCAAATGGTTGCTTTTTTCTGAGTCTTAACATGAAGAATCATATATAATCTGCCTGAGATGAGGATACCGCTGTTCTAAGGGAAGTGTTATTCTAGATTTTTCTTAAATTAATGAACACTTTTCCTTTACATCGTATTCCTTGGAAAAAGTGCCAAAATTTATGTTTATATATGTGAGTGTGTGTGTGTGTATGTGTATTCATTCTAGGATTTTTCTCTCTAAATTTCCTAGTTCTCTTCTTTAAGCCTTTGCCACCAGCTAAACTAAATAAATGTGAAAGAACATGACAAGAGGCTCTACTAACAACTATTTCACAAAATAGTCATAAGGATTAAAAAATATGCAGGTTTTTTGTTGTTGTTCTAGCACGGTTTAGGAAATATTAATAGCATGTCCCTATTGCCCTGCCCTTTCACTGTGATTGCACCCCCTCCATGGTTTAGTGTTTTCTGCAGAGAGAATACTGAAAGCAAATCCAAGACATTTTCTTGAGATTTGATTCTGTTCATATGGGCAAGGAGGAAGCACAGTTTTAGAAACTTGTACCCCTTCCTGACTCAAAGTTTCTTCCTGTCATTATCTCAACCTTCATGACTTCACCTGAAATATAGGAACAAGAAAACAGGGATCGACTCCTTCATTTCACTTTCTTGTTGGTGTATAGAAATGCCACTGATTTCTGTGCATTGATTTTATATCCTGCCACTTGACTGAATTCCTGTATGAGTTCTAGCAGTTTTGGGGTGGAGTCTTTTGGGTTTTCCACATAAAGTGTCATATCATCTGCAAAAAGTGAGAGTTTGACTTCTTTGCCGATTCGCATGCCTTTTATTTCTTTTTGTTGTCTGATTGCTGTGGCTAGGACTTCTAGTACTATGTCGAATAACAGTGGTGATAGTGGACATCCCTGATGTGTTCCTGACCTTAGGGGAAAAGCTCTCAGTTTTTCCCCATTAAGTATGATATTAGCTGTGGGTTTTTCATAGATGACTTTTATGATATTGAGGTATGTACCCTCTAGCCCTACACTGTGAAGAGTTTTAATCAGGAAAGGATGCTGTACTTTGTCAAATGCTTTTTCTGCATCTACTGAGGGGATCATATTGTTATTGTTCTTCCTTTTATTAATGTATTGAATCACATTGATTGATTTGCGGATATTGAACAAACCTTGCAGCCCAGGAATAAATCCCACTTGATCGTGGTGAATAATCCTTTTAATGTACTGTTGGATCCTATTGGCTAGTATTTTGGTGAGAATTTTTGCATCCATGTTCATCAGGGATATTGGTCTGTAGTTCTTTTTGATGGGGTCTTTGTCTGGTTTTGGGATCAGGGTAATGCTGGCCTCATAAGGAGTCGATCCAATTTATAATTGCACCCAAAACCATAAGATACCTAGGAATAAATCTAACCAAAGAGGCAAAGAATCTGTACTCAGAAGACTATAGAATATTCATGAAAGAAATTGAGGAAGACACAAAGAAATGGAAAAACGTTCCATGCTCATGGATTGGAAAAACCGATATTGTGAAAATGTCTATGCTACCTAGAGCAAACTACACATTTAATGCCATCTCTATCAAAATACCACCAACTTTTTTCACAGAGTTGGAACAAATAATCCTAAAATTTGTATGGAACCAGAAAAGACCCCGAATAGCCAGAGGAATGTTGAAACAGCAAAGCAAAGCTGGTGGCATCACAATTCTGGACTTCAAGCTCTATTACAAAGCTGTACTCATCAAGACAGTATGGTACTGGCACAAAAACAGACACATAGATCAATGGAACAGAATAGAGAGCCCAGAAATGGACCCTCAACTCCATTGCCAACCAATCTCCAACAAAGTGGGAAAGAATGTCCAATGAAAAAATGTCTCTTCAACAAATGGTGTTGGGAAAATTTGATAGTCACATGCAGAAGAATGAAACTGGACCATTTCCTTACACCACACACAAAAATAGACTCAAAATGGTTGAAAGGCCTAAATGTGAGACAGGAATCCATCAAAATCCTTGAGGAGAACACAGGCAGCAACTTCTTTGACCTCAGCTGCAGCAACTTCTTCCTAGGAACATCGCCAAAGGCAAGGGAAAAAGGGCAAAAATGAACTGTTGGGACTTCATCAAGATAAAAAGCTTCTGCACAGCAAAGGAAACAGTCAACAAAACCAAAAGACAACTGACAGAATGTGAGAAGATATTTGCAAATGACATATCAGATAAAGGGCTAGTATCCAAAATCTATAAAGAACTTACCAAACTCAACACACAAAGAACAAGTAATCCAATCAAGAAAGGGGCAGAAGACATGAACAGATATTTCTGCAAAGAAGACATCCAAATGGCCAACAGACACATGAAAAAGTGTTCAGCACCACTTGGCTTCAGGGAAATCCCAATCAAAACCTCAGTGAGATACCACACCAGTCAGAATGGCTAAAAGTAACAAGTCAGGAAATGACAGATGTTGGCAAGGATGCAGAGAAAGGGGAACCCAACTACTCTGTTGGTGGGAATGCAAGCTGGTGCAGCCACTCTGGAAACCGGTATGGAGGTTCCTCAAAAAGTTGAAAATAGAGCTACCCTAGGACCCAGCAATTGCACTACTGGTTATTTACCCCAAAGATACAAATGTAGTGATCCAAAGGGGCACATGCACCCCAATGTTTATAGCAACAATGTCCACAATAGCCAAACTATGCAAAGAGCCTAGATGTCCATCAACAGATGAATGGATAAAGAAGATATATATGTATACACACACACACACACACACACACACACACACACACACACACACACACAATGGAATATTATGCAGCCATAAAAAATTTGAAATCTTGCCATTTGCAATGATGTGGATGGAACTAGAAGGTATTATGTTAAGTGAAATAAGTCAATCAGAGAAAGAAAAATATCATATGATCTCACTGATATGAGGAATTTGAGAAACAAGACAGAGGATCATAGGGGAAGGGACAGAAAAATGAAACAAGATGAAACCAGGGAGGGAGAGAAACCATACTCTTATGGTTTCTTAATCTCAGGAAACAAACTGAGGCTTGCTGGAATGGAAGGGGGTGGGAAGGATGGGGTGGCTGGGTGATGGACACTGGGGAGGGTATATGCTCTTGTGAGTGCTGTAAATTGTGTAAGACTGATGAATCACAGACCTGTACCCCTGAAACAAATAATACATTATATGTTAATAAAAAAATTAAAAAAGGAACAAGAAAACAAAAAGAATCTACTTTCAATAAAACATTTCTATTTCATTACATGGGACATTAAAATAGAAAAAGCAATAATGGAAAAATTAAGCATGGGGAGAACACTCAGTGCTTCCATGTGGACATCACAGCCTTTCGTCCTGGTTATGGCAGGCATTCCATTGCTCGCTGACTGCCCACATCTGCCCACTTGAGAGACTGCACTATAGAGTTCACTTGGTGAGGGATGGCTTATGCATTTCATGTGCGTAGACGTAGTGGGAGTTTAAAACAAGGACCATTTCCTTTCCTACATTTTTTCTAACTACTGTTAAGAAGTTTCTTGTAAAATTTCATGAATAGCTTTCCATACTTTTCTAGACTTTGGTGCTCCTTTCTACCTTCCCCCCTTCATGTTACACACAAAAACAAGGCAAGGCCAAAGCCAAGACCTAACTGATTTGACCCTGATTTGACAATAAGCCACTTCTGAATTTTTTTTTTTAGTTTAATACTGATACAATCAAAGTAAGAGTAATTAAAGCTGCCAACTGCCAGGTCCTATTCCCACACACCAAAAAGGATGTCACTGAAACCAAAGGGGTGAATGACTGTAGTGCATGTCATGGGATACCCAATTGCTGAGCAGTCCGTTCTAGACTGTAGCTAAGTGGTTTCATGGTCTGCCACTCTACCTTGAAGGAGCTGAGGTCGAAATCTCATACTTCAGCAGAGGCCATGAGAAGCTGTCTCATGACAGTCTCCTGGGGGAGGTAGAAAAGCAGGTGAGAGATGACTGCAAGCCATCCCTAGCCTCCCATTCACCTCTGCTCTGTGAGGATCATGAGGCATCCTGCCATGACTCAGAGGAGAGGCTACAGTTCAAACCTTTGCCCATGTAGCCCATGTGGATCTGTGCAAAGGTGCCAGGGCACTGTGGAGGAGCCATTGCCCTACATTTTCTAATTCTTTTTCTCCAAACCTTTTTCCATTACTTATTAGGATGTTTCGTTAGTATTCTTTGTTCCTTATACAAAAATAAAGTTGGATACTATTCATTAGTTTGTTACATGGGTACTGGGTATAAATTTTACCATCCTCAAAACGTGGATGTGAAAATTTTACAATTCTTCATTTTTCAAAATAAAATTATATTTTATTGAGGGATGACTAGAAATTCAATCTCAGTCATTAATGTGACTCCCTTTCATTCAGGGCCATGCTAAAGTGAGAGGGTTTGAGGTAGTCTGGAAAAGGAGAGCGGGTATTCCTAACTTGGCTCCCCCTGGTCACTGTGCATACCCTTACTCTCTCAGCTTCCTTTGCTCTTTACCTGCCTTGCCTGTGCATGGGATCTGTGATGAGGTTGTTAGTTTCGGCCTAGTGTGCAGCTCTTCTGTGGGCTTAAGGGAGGATACCCAACCATTCTTCAGGGCCCTGTCAGCTGCCCTGAGTGCAATCTCTGCTACTTCTCTAGACCCACCTCAAACTCCTCCCCATATCTTTCCCTTTTGCAACTTGCTCCTCACCCCTTCTCATGAGTTAATCAATACAATCTGTCATAAAAGGAATTTTAAGAACACTGGGTTCTCCTTTTGGGAGTGGGTGGTAATAAACTACAAGCTTATATATATATGTATTTTATTAACTCACACTGTTAAACATGTTAAGTCATCAACAGATCATGGGAAGCACAAGTGACATACAGAGAGTTGACCTCATCCCAAAAGTTTCTGATGTTTTTCTAGCGTTTGCTTAAATAGGTGAACATTTCTAGAGCTCAGAACTTCCTATTATGAGTCATTTTTAGAGTATGCTAATGACTCGTGGGAATGTTATTCAATCCACTGTATCTCCAGATTTTTGTATTCTTCTCTAATTACTTTAGGAAAAAATGATGATTGTGACATCTTAAAGCAAGTTCTTACCCCAATTTATTCTTATTTACTGATAATTGTGTCAGGGTTAGTGGTTATACTAGATATTTAATTATATTCATGCTGAGAGTGGGGTCAGTATAATTACGGGTTAAGAGCTGGGATTGGGATAATGGGTAACTTCATAAGGGCAGTCCTCTCAGTTGTGTGTATAGATACAGTCAGAACTCTCCAATTAAAAAATACAATACATTTCAACTTGGAGAGTGGTGGCCAAGTACCAAGAATGAGGAGATAAAGAAAGACCTAGGCCAAGGGCAATATGCTTATGGGAAGAGAGTTCCGGGAACAGAGTTTTGCCAGATGCCATTCCTTGCCTTTCCAGATCCTGCTCAGCATCATTCATCGAAGGCTACAGACAGGTTCAAATCACCTAGTGCCTGAGCCAGTGCCGGCCAGGTATATATTGCCAATAGATACGAGAGGGTATTTCTGCTTCCCACAAGAGGGGGTTTGTAATTATCTTGTTTCAGCTTAGAAGCTGGAGGTTCCTGAGCTGAGCTCCCTGTCACCTGATCACCTTATGGCAGCTGTCTTCTCTACCTGCACTGTGAAATACTCAGCTCATCAGATACTCTGTCTGCATTACAAGGACATACCTGGAATAGAACTCTAACATCACTTATTTGGAGTCTGAATGTCTTAGTTATCTCTCAATGTTCCTTGCTTTTTGCGCCTGTGGTTGCTGCTTCAGATCTTTTTCTCACCCGGAATCGCCACCCTTAGCCTAGAAATTCCTGTCTCCTATGCCACTTCTCCGGTAGGTGTGAGCTGTGGTCTGGCCGGAGCCAGAGTTCGCTCTGACCCTTCGGCAGCCATGGTTCAGAATCTTGGTCATCTTTGAGCCATATACTCTGGTCCTCCCTGAACACCCCCTTCCTGACTCCCCAGCAGCCAGTATTCACTGAAGTTGTAACAGGCCTCATGGTTAAGCCCACGTAGACTGTATCTCTTTGATTCACTGGCTGGCTACCATTCTACCTGTCCAGTTTGTTCTGGGTGCACATACAAGTTTTCCTTAGAATTCTTCAGCCAGCCTTCTCAACAGACCTAACCTCGGGAATCACACAGAGAGGACCAACCTGTTTCAGTTTGTGTAGAAATAGGTAGTTTTGATTAAAAAAATTTTTTTTTATTTGTGGTTCACAAAACCGCGTATCGTAAACACTTTCTCTTTAGAGACTATTTCAGGGGAAGGTTTTGAAATACTGTCCATGCTGAGATAATTCAGTGTTTTCACCGTGGAGAAAGAAGGAGAGACCAGGCCAAGGACAGAGCTCACTGGTTCTCAGCTTCCTCCCACCCTCCCCGTAAGACACCAACCATCTAAAGATGCGAGAACAATCTCTGAGCTGTTGTCGCAGATTGAAATGACCCTCACGTGACCCTGGTGCTTGTAGTGAACGCTATGCTATGGAGACATAAATTAGGGGTTTTAGAGGCACAGTTTTTGTTTTAAGGACATGGGGATTCTCACTTGCATATATGTTCAGACTTAGTTAACTGTTGACTTTTCATCAGGTTTGGCTGGTACAGATGTTCCCCTTGCGCTGCCAGCATTATTGCCAGTTAACGAAGCGTCCCGGCCCATGATTCTCTCCTGCCGCTCACCCTGACAAGCTGGAGAGGAAAGACTGCCTGCAGATGGTATTTCGAGTGTGTACAGTACCGTGGGTCCAAACGCATGGGGGCTTTGTTCAGGTTGCCAAAACTCACTGTGCTCTCACACATGGTAGAATGCATCTCATAAAAAGAGACCAATTTATAAGCAGCGTTTTATGATTAGAAGGGAAAATATTGGCTTTCTTGGTTAAGGAGCAAATTTAAACTGAGGCCCTTGGAGAAGAGAGGGAGAAAGAGTTGCTAATTTTAAAGAAGCTACTGTCTCAGATCCTCCTTTTTGACACTTTTCATGAGTATAGGAGTTCTCAGAGGTGGGCTGTTTCAGATTATAGCTAACTGTGATCGTGGACAATGGCACACAGAATCCTTCAGAATTGCACGGGTCTCAGTATCCTTTAACTCTGCAGGCTTTTCATGGGTCATAGCTATTGTTCCCTCACCACCAACAAAGGGATGAATGTTAATTTCCAGATTGGGTGAGGGACTCAAAGTTGGAACACAGATTTATATAACATGGGAACGCAAACAGTATCAAAGACCTATTTTGAGGAAGGACTGTTACCAAAATTGAGGGTACAAGGGGCAAACAGAAAAACAAATATTCCTGGTTTCTCTGCAGGACTAAGGGCTCCTCAGAGATATCTTCCATGTTTACACAGTGCCTTGTTTATAGTAGGCATTCAGTAAATGTTTGACCGCATAAATAAAGGAGTGAATGGCATTGCCTAACACAAGGATTAGCCCTGAATTTAAAATAGATGAATTTTATGTTTCTTCACTAATGTTCTCTCTGGAGCAGACAATAATGAAGGTAAAATTGCAAAATACTAGACAGAGGAGGAATGAGGTGACCATTCAGACTGATTATCTTATTTTAGAGATTATAATGATGACACTTATTTCACATTTACCATGCCAGGCATTGTGCTCTGGGTTGGATATGGCATGTCTTATTTAATCCTTACAACAACTATAAGTAGGTGCTAGCCCATTGTATAGATAAGGAAATTGAGGCATAGAAAGCTCATACAGCTAATAAGTGACGAAGCCAGGATTAAACCCAGGCCGTCTGACTCACCTCATTTGCTGCTTTGGCTGTCACTCAACCCCAAGGAGGTTGAATGATATATCCGAGGCTGTCACAGGATGGAGTCTCAAACTTCATCTCATAATTTCCTATTTCATTGCTTTTTCTCCGACATTTTCTGAATAAAAAAAATCTTTCCTGTGACACATGCCCCTCCAACTACCACCTAAATTGCAGAGCTAACTGCTGAACTGGTAATAGTAGTGGGATACATAAGTTAGGATGCTGTCAGCAGCAAGTAATAGAAAATCCTGAATCAGCTGTCTTAGACAATAAATAAAATGTATTATTCTCACAATAAGCAGCCTTAAGGTGGGTCATGTTGCAAAATAATCTAAGTACAATGACACTGTTACAGATGTTTACTGTACTGAACATTTACTAGTGGGCAAGTGAATGAAAGGAGTTCATATAATCTGTTGTCTAGGCTTGAGGAAGTCCCTACTCCCTACCCCTTTAGAGTCTCATACCATCTAGTAGGAAAGGGTCATTGAAGGCAATCAGGAAGATTCCTGAGATAAGATTCTGCCATCCCTACAGCTGGCTACAGGCAAATAGGATTGATTGTAGAGTCCATGGCTAGGGACTATCTGGTTTAGGTATTTAGCCTGGGGCAAAATCCCAAGGAGCATAGGCTTATTATCTTGCTTGATTCTTATTTTCTATCCATGAAAGAGTAGGAAGTGTCTATAAAATGATTTTAGCAAATCAATACAACTTGAATACCTTCAATTTCACCAGTGAGAGCCCAATTTTAGCATTCATCATACCTGTCTACAGGCTGCTATTTTTATCACTAAAAGCCTTTTCTGACATTTAGTATGTTAATTAGCAAAGTGCAGGTTATTGAGCAAGACACAGGTAACGGAAGTGCCTTTCTGAAGTACAGATGTCCTGATGAGAATGCCAGCAGACCACTCCTGTGTTCTTGATTGCCATTAGTCATTGATCACTCTGGGAGAGGGAATCTTTAATCACCATGCTTAGAGTTCAACCCAAGTTATACTCACATCATATCACAATGTATATGCTGAAGTATCTTAAAGTAAATTATAATAATTTTACCTGTGAGTTCCAGATTGGTTAATTTAGCAATTAAATGAAATCCTCAAGAATCCAGGCTCCCCTGGTGGCTGCCCTTCCATCTGACTCGGTCTTTGACTAGCACCCTTCATGGTAGTGAGGTGATAGCTGCTCAAGTTCTAGGTGTGATCCCATGAAGACCTGATACCATCTCAGAGAATTGGGGGGGGGGGCAAGGAAGTAGGGTAATGGATATCCTTTTGTGTGTTTCTCTTCACAACAGCAAGGAAACTTCACCTAGAAACCATTCAGCAGACTTTTTTTTTTTTTTATCTGATTGGCCAGAATTATATAGCATATTCATTTTTAAGCCAATCACTGGGAAGAACAATGGGATTTTTTTCTTGACATTGGTAAGCTTTATTAGGACTTAACATTAAGTCATCTGAGGAGGGGTGGAATAGAGCTTTGTGAACAATAATGAGTAAGGAAAAGGCAGTTGGGAAGGCAAATCTGCTAATGTGTAATAATTATTTCTTTTTCTTTTTTAATGTGACCACTTTATCCTTTAAGGGCAACATGCAGCTTTATTTGATCCTTTATCCCATCTTCTCCCTCAGTCCCAGCTCTCTTTCTTCCTTTCATGGTTGACCTGTCTTTGCTGCTGCTGTACTCCCATTCATTGAGTCTTCAGTTAATACCCCAACATCTTGAATTAGAGGAAGGGAGTTACAGCTTTAATGAGTATTTTTAGCTTTGGTAGTTAACCAAGAGTCACTTCAGGTTCCCTGATGCATTCTCATCTCATTGCATGTTGTTTATCATGTTAAATATGGTGTGAGTTCTTCAGGGAATATTCCTGATTTGAGAACATAGAGGCCAGAATAAAAAGAATTGCTTGGGCATTATAATCACTGAAACCTTCCCTTAAGAGTGCTATTGTCAGGTTATTTGCTTCCCTTCTTTGTCCACCTAGAATCTCACTCAAAACAAGTGCTTGACAAAGAATGATGTTTGATTTCAAGCAATCACCTCCAACTTCTTCCTCTCCCCCTGGCTAGTTTTAAGATGAAAGAAACTGCAGGGTGTTTTAAAAGCAGACTAGAGCGCTTGTGTCAGAGGATAAGGGCATATTCACTAAATATTTACTTCTCCAATGTCTTTAGAGAAAAGAAACTGGAGACTGCACAAGACAAGAATAAGTTTTCTGAAAATGACAGAAAATGAACTAAACTTTGTACAGATTAAAGAACTGGTTCCCTTTTTTCAATTTATTTTTTTAATTTAAATTCAACTGATAAACATATAATGTATTATTAGTTTCAGAGGTAGAGGTCAGTGATTCATCAGTTGTATATAACACCCAGTGCTCATTACATCACGAACCCTCCATCACCCAGTTACTCCATCCCTCCACTCCACTCCCCTCCAGCAATTTCCTGGATTCTCCCCTCAGTTAATTTCCTATGATTAAGAGTCTCTTATGGTTTTTCTCCCACTCTGATTTCGTTTTGTTTTATTTTTTCCCCTCTGATCCTTGTTTTGTTTCTTAAATTCTACATATGAGTGAGATCATATGATAATTGTCTTTCTCTGATTGACTTATTTCGCTTAGCATAATACCCTCTAGTTCCGTCCATGTCATTGCAAATGGCATGATTTCACTTTTTTTGATGGCTGAGTAGTATTCCATTGTGTGTAGTATACATTGTGTGTGTATTCCACTCTTCTTTATCCGTTTATCTGTCGATGGACATCTGGGCTCTTTCCACAGTTTAGCTATTGTGGACATTGAAGAATTGGTTATTAAAAACTTAGGGTCAATTAATGTAAAAAGCAGCAAGTCTAGATGGCAAGGGTTCGGGATTATTAGTAAGGTGCGGTCAGGGAAATAAAGATCAATTTAGCTGATATTTTTCGAACTTTCATTTTCTATGAGTCTGATTCAGAGTTAGTGTAGGGAACATAAAAAACATTTTAAAAAGTCTAAATATACTTTAAATTATATCTTAACATGCACATCCTGTACTTGTCTTCTTCACTTGCATCATACAATTCTTCCAATCATGTGTTTATTTCTTCTCTGCTGGGAGGTCATTCTTCACCCTTTCCCCATGTACCCTCCACCCCACTCCACTAATTTGCACAAATCAGATGCACACATGCAAACCTCCTTCCTTTCTGTGACATCTGGCTTCATTAATGGCATTACTATTCTCCTAAGTTCCTAGTCTTGCAATTTTTTGAAAATCTCTTCTTCTTTCAATTCTCACAAACTAATTATTGACTAGTTCTCTTGAGTCTACTCCAAACTATTTCTTTCTTGCTTCAATTTCTCATTTCTGTCTTTTGTTACTTCCTTCATTTCCACTACTATTCCACTCAGAATTTTGCCATGAACTCCCAGTGGGATTCCTTGCCCTTGGTTTGTTTCCTCCAATCTGTCTTTGACATTTCTACAGCAAGAAGGTAGGACAACTCTATTGGCACTGCACAATTCATGACACTCTGCAGATACTTGAAGATCTTTTCAGTTGTCCTTCTATGCCTGAAGAATTTTAATCCCCCAGTATGGCAGTCATACTCTTTTCACCAACTACATTTATAACCTCATCTTCTTTTATAATTCTTTCAAGAGTTCTGCTTTCACATCACTAGACACTACTTTCACCCTCTTTCTTTTTGCTCTCTTACCACTAGATATCTCCATCAATTCTCACGTCGAAAGGCTTCCCATCTTTCAAGGCCTAGTGGAGATGCCACTTCTTCCATGATGCCTTCTTCTGTGACTTTCTGTCCCTCTTTAATAATCTCGTCCAGATTCCCACCCCCACCAAAGAACTTTGTTAGCATTTCTGTTATAGTACTTACCAGGATCTATTCTGAGTTGTAGTTGGTTGTGAGTCTGTCTTTTTCATCAGTCATTTACTGCTTAACACAGAGCTTCACAAATAGCGTGGTTGTTGCATTGGATTAAATTTGGGACCTGATGCTACGTCCTCTTAGCATATTTAATGCAGAACGCAGTTGAATGTAGCCTTATACTTCCCATAGAGCCTGGGAATTAGGGCAAGGCCCAATACAGAATAAAAGTCATAATAAAAGTTAAACCCCATTGTGATTTTTTTACATGCATAGTGAGACTACTTTTAGACCCTATTCTTTTTCTTTTCTCTCTTATATGCTTTCTTTACCTCCTAAAGGAACTTTCCCACCTGAGCTCCCTTCACCACTATTTCATGATTCCTATCTTGTTTTGTTCATTTTTGTACTTACTTCTATGCTTTGGTGGACAGCTTTGACATTTAATTTCCTCGTGTCATGTTCCCTTCATCTAGTAACAGGAACTGATTTTTCTTTGAAGGATGATTAGTGTTAGGAATAGGCATATGACCTAGTTCTGGTGAATCATATTCTAGCTCCCTGGCCTCAGTGATGGGTGTGGGCCCAATTTGATGAGCATCAGTCCAATGATACTCCAGCATAGTAGTATGACTTCGATGATTGGAATGGAAAAGTTCTAGTTTTGGTAGGATTGCTCAAGTGATGAGATCTAAGCCTGGAGCTGTGGTTGATTCTTTCTAGCCCTCCAGGAAGAACTGACCTGAATGAAACCATCACAGAAGAAAGCAGACACAAAATATGGAAAGAGACCAAGTGCTGAGGACACCATTTGAACCCCTAGATCCAGCTTTTGGTTTATGTAAACCAATAAATCTCCATTTTTAATTAAGCCACTGTGAGCTGAATTTTCTTCTCACGTAGCGCCAAAAGAATTCCTACTCCTAATATACCAAAAATAGGCTTTCTCATCAAGGTTACTCTCTTAGCTTTTCTCTTTTTCATTGATCTTATAAAATACCACTCTCCACACACACCTTTTACTGAGCCTTTTATGAAAGAAGTTTTAAAAATGGACGACAGTTGTACCTGTTTTATATGGCTTTTCTAAGGAGCAAATAAGGATAAAATGCCTGAAAAGGTGGCTGGCATGTTGTACCATGCTAATGTTAACTGTTGTCATCTCCATCATCATCATCACCATCATCATCATCATCATCAGTTTCGTGTTACTCATTACAATAATCAGATTATACAACTGGAGACTTAAACTGATTGAAACTTCCAATTGCTAAACATATTTATTTCAGAATTGACTTTTATTTGAACAGGATATTACCTCGTGGTTTGTTCTACATTGCTATTTGCCTGAATCGCTCTCTATATGTTTGGCAGTGCCTTCCATTTTTAAAATATAATATGAAGATTGTGCCTATCAACTCTGCTTCTGGAAGATGCATATCAGAGAATATCACAGAGTATCACTTGTGATTATTGCTCGTCCATAATATTTGTACGTGAGTTTGTGTATCCTTTAAGGTGTTTGAGAAGAGGATTTCTTTCATTTTGCATATAAAATAAGTATATAACAAAAGAAGATAGGATTTCCCATAGGTAATCTATTAATGGGGATGGGACATTGGTGTCTACATTTCTAATTTAGGAAATGAATAATTGTCTCTTAAAACATTTCATAAGATCCTCTCCTTAGTGCACCACTGTTTTGATTTGGAACTAAGTTCTCTGGGTTCTAGTTTTTCTCTGACATTAACTGAGTAATTCTGAGCAGATCATGGAATCTCCATAGACCACAGTTTCCTCCTCTGTAAAATAAGAGTTTACACTTTACATTTATTGTGCATTCCTACTTGCAAATTCCCTAAGTTCCTTTCAAAGAAGATTTATCACAAACATATTTGAGAATCACTATTATCCACAAGACAGGAGAGCTGCAGAGAGAGGAACTGAAATTCTTCTTTCAAGTATGCAGATGATATTCAATTTGTAAGATTCAGTTGGAAGAAACAGAGAGGAATAGCATGTATAATGCAAAAGAGTTTAGATTAATTTAAAGCGAGAGCTTAAAGGTGACAAGTTCAGTTCATTCTAGTAAAACATAAGCTAATTAAAGTGAGAGCTAAAGCCCAAATTGGGGAAAAGGTGATGAACCTGTACAATCATACAGCACAGCAATTGGGAAACGGGTTTGATGAATAGGATAGAGGTCACTGAAATGATTGTCTTGTGCTAGAGGAAGATGAGAAGAGGCACATTTACTTCTCCCAAGAATTCCTACTGGTGCATTTGTTAGTCATTGCACACTTGTCCAGAACTGGTAAGGGCTCTGAGACACAGATGAGGATTTTTGCTTCATTCTCCCTCTTGAGGTATACCCATCTATATAATGTGGCAACCATTCTGAGTCAGAGCTCTTATTTCAAAATTAGCTCTTGGACAAACATACACAGAAAATATATTTCTTCTGGCTCTGTGTTGATTAAATGCAGTCTAAGTGAAGTCAATTCCCTCTCAAAGTGACAGGCCTGCTGTCTTTCAGTAGAGCTGCAACAATTAGCTTGCACCTAGCAATTCAAAGCACTTATTCCCCTACCGAGTTACCTGTAGCCAGCGGTTTAGTAGATAGATGGATTTAGAGTCATATGTAGATATCAATACAGATTCGTAGACGTTTATAGATATAGATATAGTCCATAGATTGCTATGGACTGATTTTTATCCCCTCAATATTCATATGTTGAAGCCCTAATCCCCAGTGTGACTCTACTGGAGATAGGGACTTTAGAGGGTGTAGTTAAGGTTAAATGAGGTCATAGGGTGGGGCTTTAATCTGAAAGACTGGTGTCTATATTAAGAAGAAGAGACTCCAGAGATCTCTCTCTCTGTGTGTACACACAGAGCAGATGCTGTATGAGGACCCACTAAGAAAGCAGCCATACGCAAGCCAGGAAAGGAGTTCTTACCAGAAATCAGCTCTGAAGGCACCTTGATCTTGTACCCTTGGCCTCCAGAACTATAAGGATATAGATGTTTTTTAGGCCCCCCAGTTTGTGGTATCTTCTTATGGCATCCCAAGCAAACTAATACATATACAGTTGACCATTGAACAATGTGGGGGTTGGGGATGTCACCCCAGTGCCGTTGAAAATCCATGTATCACTTTTGACTCCCCCCAAATTTAACTACTAATAGCCTACTGTTCACTGGAAGTTACTGATAACATAGACAGTTAACACATATTTTGTACGTTGTGTGTATTATATATTGCATTCTTACAATAAAGTAAGCTAGAGAAAAGAAAATCTTATTAAGCAAATCATAAGAAGAAATATATTTACAATACTGTACATACATTTATTGAAAAAAATCCACATATAAGTGACATTACACAGTTCAAATCTGTGTTATTCAAGGATCACCTCTATCATTTCCATCTCTCTCTCTCTCCATCTGGTTGCATTTCCTTATAAAATTGAAAACTAAGTACATTGTAGTACATGTGCACTTTCAAGGTTATTTTATCACCAGTCTTTATTCTTTCAAAATTCACGGGTTTCATTCCAGCTACTAGGTAATTTGATTCTTTTTTACTTGCTTGGCACAATCACTAACCCTTTATCGGGGCTAGTTGTTTTTATTGTTGAATTGGCCAATCAATCTTAATTATACTCAGCTGTCTGACCCATTCTACATTTTTAAGCTCCAAGGTTCAAAATTAGGAATCTAATCTATGTCTTAAGAAATTAAAATAGCAGATCTGGGAAGCTAGAAGCTATGCATATGAACCTACTTGGAAGAAAAGTAAGAAAATAAGGAATGAATAGCTCATGGCATTAAAAAAATGGGATTGAAGGGCATTGTAGAAAACGAAAATAACGGAACTGATTTTCACTCATTTGAGTCAATTCCAATTTGAACTTGAATAGGAATTGCCACTTAGAAGGCGAAAATTATCTACAAGTACATTTTTCCCCCTAAACCATAGAAGTAAGTTAGTTTGAGCAAGACATTTTGGTTGTAACAATAAGAAAGAAATTGCATTATAAGAAGAGGTCTGTCTAAACTTATTAGAAGCACTTTAAAAAAAATCTATGTTCACTGTAAATGTTTAAAGAAATAGGCTGTACTAGAAATGGGCCAAATCTCTAATATGTTGCTTTTAATTATGACATTATAAGCACATTTTTTTGTGTGATTACACAACTATCACTATAATAGCTAAGTATTGTAGTACTGTTGTTACAGTTAGATAATTGTTAAAAATCTTATAAAATACAAAGAATCAAATAATAACCCCAAATATAATTCCATTATTTTCAATCATAAGCAATGTATAACAAAATACTTACATCTTTTATAAAAACAAACTTCCAATCTTTAGTCAATGACCCACTTATCCAAAGTCTAAAAATAACAAAATAATTTGGATGATAACTGTATTCTTTGTCATGGAATTTGATCCATTTTTCTTTTCTTGGAGTAATTGATAAAAAGTTTTCTCTTATTTCCTGTGCTGGGGTCTGAAAATATTCCTCGTAGTTTATATAAATGAAAGTCTCATAAATAAGATGAGCAGCAGGTCTTGACCCCTCACTTACAGACTTTTATAATAGTTCTTTGAGTGCATGCCCTGTCTTGCATGAGAGTAAGGACTTTCTAATTGTGGAAGTTTATTCTTAATTTTGCCTTAATGCACTGTGCTATAATACAGTACTATGTACTGTGTCCTAGTAGTTGGGGAAATGTACTTGTTAAATGAACAAATGAATAGAAGATTGGTAGATATCAGACAACTCATTTTTCTCATTTTTTCCCATTTTTCTCTTAAAAAATAATTTAAATTCTTTCATCCTACTGCGTTTGTCATCCCTTCTTTAGGAGGCACATTTATTATACAGTTTATAAATGGTACAAATAGACTTTTTCCGTTTTCTGTGCTGCTCCCTTCTTGCTGTGAAAAACAAAAATAAAGGCAAGAAAAAGAAAAAGAGAGAAAGAAGAAAAAAAGGAAAAGCCGTGCTCTGCACTGTGGGTTTATTTACAGTCTCTCTGTGAGTTGGAAGGAGACACAACATCATGGGGTTGATGGATTGGCGAGAGCTAGTGCCAGATGTTGACCACGACAGGTGCATAATAAAAACACCCTTTGTGGTTTTTACTCAGAATTCTAAATATGTTTGGAAATAAGGAAGACATCTGCTTGGTATTTCTTTCTGGCTGCTAAAGCTTTTTGAACTGTGATTTCCTTTTAAAAAATGGGGGGCATTATTTTTGTGACATTGTAAGTGCTTCATCTAAATATTCTTCACAAGCAAAATTCTAGCACGTTTTAATACCATTTCATTTATTCAATGGCTACATTTTTTCTTACATTTCTGTCCATCTGATTTTGGTTCACAGCAAAGTCACAAATACTTAATAAAAATGGAACAACCCTATTTATTATGATTTGAAGATTGCAAAATTGTGCTGTAGACTCACCACATGGTTAGCATTCTTTTTTCCTACAGCCTAGCCTCTCGTTACCATGGTTGTGACAGCCTATAACACAGTTTTTGGTGGTTAAGTTAAAGATATGAATGAAAGCCGTATGAAGAGTAATATGTTATATTTGGAATCAGTAGCTTCACCAAACCCTCAGTGGTCCTCCCTAGACAAGCACCATGACCTGATATTCAAATGTTGGATGGTTTCTGTCTCAATCTATTCAGTTTTGAAGTCTCTAAGCAAGACCACATGGAAAGAAGCTAACAGCAACTTCTAATGGCATATGTACTCAGTTTGTCCAGTGGGATGAATGGTCACAGAAGGGTGAGTCATTGGTCCCTCATGGATGGCAATATGTAGCAGGTGCAGACAGTCTGGGCTGGAGTGGGAGAGAAAGGGAAAGGGGGCTCATGGTGAGAGGAAATGGGCTCTGTTGTATCTAACTGAGAAAACCGTGATGCTTCTCTCATGTTTTCTAGACAATTAATATTTGTATAACCCCCCCAAACTCAGTGCTATACTCCCTTTCTTTAGCTTCATCAGAATGTGTTACATGTGGTCAAGAAAGCCTTGTTTAAAACAAATTCTACCCCACATTTTAGAGCATGATGAAATGAATGCTAAGGGATGTGGGAAGTACATACAGTTTAATGTTTCAGGCCATTAGTTCTTAAACTGAAGATAATGTGGAAAACTTGGGGGCATCTCAAAATTAACAGAAGAGAGTGTGACATTGGTGGTAAGTCTGTGAGGTATGGAAACAGCTTGTCTTGGCCTCCTTGATATTTTTTAATCCTCCCTTTCACCGTATTGGTCTCGGTTGCAAAATCTTTATGTTGGCATTACTGGCCCCCAGCCAGAGATCTTTGGGCTGAAATCTAGGTTTGGGCTTTGTGAGTTGTGAATCCTCTGACCAGACATTCAAAAGTTGGAATGAATGAGTATGTATACTGTTGAGCATACTTCTGAAAAGGTTTTCATAGCTTCTAGCAAATCATTAGAAATACCCCCCCAAATAGGTTAAAAAACAACTACTTTGGTATTAAAAATTGCCTTTCACTTTTTTCTGCCTTCAGCAGTAATTTTGTACACTTCCCTCACTCCTTTGATGCTTTATACTAAGATGGCTCTTAGGAAAGGGCTTCATATTTATTGTTGATGCTTTAGTGTGAATATTAACATGTTACTTCTCAGGAATAGTCCCTCTTTTTGTTTGACTTCTGACTGTGGAACTAAACATGTTATTGCTTGTTTAAGGACTATCAAGCTTTAGGAACTGAGAGACATGGTGCTTTTGGGTAGGAAATTTTTCTGGATTGCTTAAAATCATGCAACCATATTCCAGAAGACTATAGTACTTATAACTGCTACACAATTCTGTATTTCCTGGGGTGTTGAGAAAGCATCTTGGTGTTGTGAAAAAGTGCTGGTCTTAGAGCTGACTAGTATTGGCTTTATTTCATGGATCTACCTCTTACTAATGGTGTGATTGTGGGTGATATATTTAATCAGAAATTTCTGAGCTTTAATATCACCATCCATAAAATGGCAGCTAACAATACTTCCATTATAGTGCTGCAAGGATTTAGTAATTTATGCAGTTTGTTTTATTACTCAGTAGATGGTTGCTACAATGGATGGAAATAACACCTGGGGAAAACAACATGGTAAGGGAGGTAAAAAGGGTACAATAGTGTTAGTAATAAGCTTTAATAAGTGTTTTACATATATTGTCTTTTTAAGGCTCACAATAATGCAATTTTTGGTCCCATTTCACAGATGAAGAACTGAGGCAAAAGTAACTCAATAATTTACACAAGGCAATTCAGCTGGTAGTTGGTGGAGCAGGTGAAATCAGTGAGCAGTCTCTGGAGCCCACCCTTAACCTCTAGGCCAGACTACCTCCCCTGCTGATGACAATAGTCACAGGTGTGTGGCATACACATGTGAGAATCTTCAGCTTTGATGATATTTCATTTTGTATTTTTATGTTGTCCAGAAATGTAACTCTATAGAATTTCATTAATATGCTCGACATTCTCTTATCCACAAGTTTTGCCCTGATATCAAAACAGGATTTTTCCCTTAATGCTTGCTTTTCAGTTTAGTAAACAAACAAAAAACCAACTTATTTGAAGTCTGTTATTTCTAGGCATTGTACTTAGCTTACGAGCTTTGAAGTGTTGACAGTCTCGATGAAGAAACGCATGCATAAACAGATGACTTAAACATAAATATAGTAGGAGGTAGAACATAGATATACACAGGAATGCTGTGGGAATACAAAGGAGGGCTTCAGCCGACCTGGGAAAACAGGGAGTGCTTCCCAGAGGAGATGACCACAGTAAGTCTTGATAAGTAGGAAAAATCAGCTAGACCGAGGAAGGTGAAGAGGGGATTCCTATCAGGTGGAATAGCAGGAGCAAAGGCATGGAGGCAGAAAACAGCATGGGGCGTGAGGAGAGGCGGGTAGTGCACAGAATTGCCAGCAGTTGGACTTTGCCAGACCTAGATGGATGTGGGGGTGGGGCAGAGCTGTGACAGGAGCAGGCAAATGGGCTCCGGACATGCACTGCCCCACACCCCCTCATTGAGTAGTTTGGCTGGTTGGCTGTCATTTTGTAGATGATGGGAGCCATAGAAGGGTTATGAAGAAGTGAAATGATCAGCTCTTCCTGCAGTTCTCCTGTGGAGCAGAGACAGGGACAGGATTTATCTCTTGGATTGCCTTCTGTCAAACAATATCTTTTACGGAAGCTTTTCATTCACTTCCTTTTTTTTTTTCTTTCGCTCTCTGCCTTTTGTTTCTACAATCCAATGGGGAGATCAGAATTTCATAACCTAAATGCAGTAACTTATGATAGCTTCTGTCCCTTTGGTTCCTTTTCCAATCCTTCTTCCTTATGTTTAATCTAATTTATTCAAACTTCCATAGTAATGTCTGAGTGAGTCTCATTCTCTGACTAGCCCCAGAAAGCTGGCTCATGTAAACTTCGGGGTCCTGGGCTTTACCAGATATTCCATTGGATTTCTCCCCAAAGTGGAATAAGAATCCACAAATCCCAGATCTGAAAATTGTATTGTTTGCAGTAAAGCCTAGAAAAATATGGAGCCAAAGAACTTAGGACGGTAATGTGAGGAGATAAGAGAGAGAAACAGCTCTTCTTAAATAGAAAGCCTGTTCTCCCTGGAGTAGAGAGGGCAAAGTGGGCCAATTTATACAGAAAGCTCATAGTTAGCTTCTCCATGGTCTTAGTTATACAAGGGACACACATGGACACTCAACCCCCTTGCACAGTTCAATTCTGCATGGCGGAGCGCTGATTCTCAAGGAGGGGGATGAAGGGCACAGTCAAAGCCACTGCCACCTCCTCATTGAGAGTTAGGGCCAGCGTGAGTTACAATTGCTGGTAAGGGTGTGTCACGTCCCTTAGGTGCATCTGAGTCAATAAAAGGTTGAGAACAACTGTAGGCATCCTCTGGGCTGTATGCTGTGGTGTGCAGGGAAACTTACCGGAAACCAGGCATGATTATGCAAAGTTGGCAGCCATGTTTTTCCCAGTTCCCCACTGTCAGCCGTGTTTTCTTTTGTGACAGAGAAGTGACTTACAGTAAGTCATAAGTCAAAGGTTCTTTTCTTACTTTTACTAGTGTCTAGAAGGCAAGGACCACGTCTTACTTATCTTTCTATTCCCACTGCCTCTTACAGGGCCTGGAACGGAACAATCGCCCAGCAGATGTACTGCAAAATAAATAAGAAATGATCTTGGGAGGGTGGTGAGCAAAAGGGCAAAGATTTTATAAACTTTTAATTATTTAAAACACTGCATTTTTCTACCCAAGTGTTTGAATTGGGCCTTTCATATGTTAAGCGTTTGGCTTATTTGGTAATTGTTATTCTGTTACCTCACACTTAGAAAACCTAGCATTATGAATGAAACTACTTTGAGGTCTCTCAGCAACTGTTGATTTTCAAATACTTTTTTTTCCCTACAACAAATAATACTCCTTAGGGCATATTTTTTCCCCTGTTTTTTTTTTTTTTTTAATTTATCTTGATGAACTTAACAGTAATTTGATAGTGAAGACATTTAAATCACGCACTTGGGTGCAATTCCCAGAGCTAGAGAAGACAGGCCACTGTGATTGAAGCAATGGATCGAATCTCCGCTGCCAGATGGCAGTTGAAATATAATGGGCTTACAGCCGTCAGCCACAGCTAGAGATTTGCACGCAAAGGGTAAGCCTTTCAGTGTTGGAAAATGGAAAGCTGGGTGGTTACTTGAAATTCGTGCATTGTTCCTACTGGCTTATAAAGGCTAGGGGAAAACTCCATCCATCCAAATTCTGTTTAGGGCAGTATTTGTAAGGGAGCTGCATAAATGTACTCCTTGCACCCTGGTACTATTGCTATTTTATGTTTATACTGTGTTTGATTTTTAAACACATACATCTGAAATCAGAGCCAGCATTATGTTTCTAAATCAATGATGTTTACACGATTTTTTTTTAATTGTTCGTGAAAAACACACAACCAGTGAGAAACGGCTTTCCACATCCCAAACCCTGTAAAGCATAGGATTTCAAAATTTTCTCTGACTGATTTGATTTTCCTTGTTGTGTTGTATGCTGCAGTTGGTTCAGGGCAAAAGTACTCTGAATTTCCTGCTCCATGTCAGAATTGCCCTGAAATAATATAATTCTTGATAGGATGAAGCTGTTCTCCATGTTTCTATAACTTCTGTTAGAGAATGCATCTGGATCTATTCAGCCATGTTCAATGTTTTTAAATGCCAAATGAGAGCTTCAGAAGAGCCCCTTGAGGAGGGAGAGATGACATTTGCCATGATCCGCTAATATCAACACAGGAAGAAGAATATATCTGGCAACACATTTATCCTGATAAACATGATGATAGGGAAAATTTTTGTTTAAGCATTGGCAGCATGTATTTACTGCTACATCTGTATATGGGCTGTCAGGTCACATAAAACAGGCCATAACAGAAGACAGTTGCAGGGAATGGGTTATGTAATGAGATTAAGCCAATGAAAGTCTGGCATCCAGCTGTAATTCTACTAACAGTGTGGAGAGTCTGCTTATCCACCCAAGTCAAGGATATGTTTTTTTTCTTTTTGGTCACTGTTCATGAAATTACATTGTTATCCCCTTCAGCTGTTCAATGAGCCACTGGAAAGAAGAATAAAATGTATAAAAATAGGAGGAAAAGGAGAAAGGCCTCAGGCTATAGAATTCATGGCTGGAGAATTTAAGACTTTTTATGCAGGTAAATTTCCTAAATAGAAAAGGACCGCAGAGTCTTAAGCCATTCAGAAATAAATATGCTGTTCTAAGTTTATGATACTCACAAAATCCTATAGTATTGCAACTCTCATTCTCACAAATATAGGACACTAGTCTTTTGAACAGCCGAAAAATCATTCAGATGAGGGAGATATCAAAAACTACTGAAGCAGGGATTCCTTAAGTGTAAAGTAGTAGGTTTTCAATCACTTTAGTTTTATAATTTGACATTATTAAGGCCAACATATAGATGCCTGCCCGCACAGCTACCATTGAGAATCTCTCAGTATTTCCATTATAAATCACATTTTTCAGGGGTTAATAACTTGGTCATAAAAATTCACTGCAGGCTGAAATCAAGTCTTGAGGGGAAATCTTTTTCCTTAATCCCACCGGAAGAGTTTGTTCCTATTTCTAAGACCATGACAGGCAGAGGCCAGAAAAGGTAGAACATGTCTAAGTTTTCATTTCTGATAATTTACCACCAATCCTGGTGCTGTCAGATGTGGTGATATGTGCTGTATTTTTATTTGTTGGCTTGCCTTGTCTTCTTCTATCTCCTCATCTCCTCTTCCTTCTCTTCCTGCTCCCCTTTCTTTTTTGTATAGTAGTGCAGTCCTCGGTGGAAGTTCACCCTTCAAACGTGATCAACATACGGAACTTTCTCAGTGGAGGAAGAGCAGGGAAGTCAGATTTGTACGTACATTCATCAGGGAAAAGAGCTCTGAGCCCCTTTTCCTTTTGGCTCTCTATAATCTTTCCGTTACTGAAACATAGTTTGCTGAAACATTATAACATTACTTCAGTAAGTTGGGAAAACTGTAACCTCTTACTTTGTGGCTAAATGAGAAAATTGATCCTCTCAGTCTTTTTGACTAACCAGCAAGCAACTTATCAACTTTCTCTGTGTATATCAAATGCACAGTAACTACGAAAAAGTGCCGTATTAGTATGAAACTGGTAAGGAATTAAACAATTCTAAATTTTGTCATTACCTGCGATCTTTTAGCTCCAGCTCAGTTTCTTCCAGGGTCTAATTCTCTACACATATTTTGATAGGCAAAGGCTAGTCTACTTTGGGAACAAACTATTTTTTCTACAGTTAGGCAGTACTGAAAGTCCCTCTTCTCTTTTCCTGGGGGAGAAACAGTCAACCTACCCTTCATCATAGACCACCGAACTATTGAAAATGTTGTAGAGCTACTTCTCATGCAAGCTTAAAGGCAATGAGTAGAAGAGAAAGGAAAAGTGCTCAGCTTTAATTGTGAGAAATTAGGGCAGGATAATTCCAAACATTCTGTATTATTTTGGTGAAACTGCTAGGGGGGATTAAGGAAGTGTTGACACATACGGATTTCTAGAAGCATAAATAGTCTCAGTTTCAACTCAAATCTTTCCATTGGTGTGCAGGTAATTTTGAGCCGTGTATTTCTACCATCTCCTTCTTCTACTGCCTTGTCCTGACTTTTTGGGTTCTTTATTTCTGCATCTGTTGCTTCCCTGCCTCTTGGTCCTCCCCTCTATACTTCCTTGGCTAACCTGGCAAGCCTCCCTCAAGTTTCAGACTCTAAGGGATCTGGGGTGCCTTGCTGCCCCCTACTGGTTACAAAAGACTGCTGGGTTTGGGCCTTTAAGACAGTCCTACATTTTTTATTTTTTAAATTTTTTTTAAGATTTTATTCAGTTATTTGACAGAGAGAGACAGGGCGAGAGAGGGAGCACAAGCAGGGGGTCGTGTGAGAGGGAGAAGCAGGCTTCCTGCTGAGCAGAGAGCCCGATGTGGGGCTCGATCCCAGGACCCTGGGATCGTGACCCAAGCCAAAGGCAGATGCTTAACAACTGAGCCACCCAGGCGCGCCATTCCTACATTTTTAAAATTAATGCCAACGTTGGAGAGGTACTTCCTATGGAAGCTTTCTATTAGATAATTTTTAAAATTTATGTAAATATTATGTAGCGATTCTTATTACTTTATAATTAAAGTAATTATATAGTAAAAGTATTATAAAGTAAAGTAAAAGATTTTTATTACTTTATAATAAAAAGCAAATGGCCTTGCTTTTTACGTGTTTATTTTGACTTTTTTCCGTCATAAATTTATAAGGAATTTCTTCGTTTCCTTTCATGATCTTTGTAGTGCTGAAACTGGCACTACATTGCTGAAAGAGAAAGGTGAAATTTTTTAACCAGAATTGTGCAAAGATTTTCTTTCCTTGTACACTGAAACCAAAGAATTGATTTCTTTTTTTTAAAAAAGATTTATTTATTTATTTGAGAGAGAGAGAGACAGAGAGAGAGTGGGGGCAGGGACAGAGACAGAAGGAGAGCATCTCAAGCAGACTCCCTGCTGAGCGCAGAGCCCAATGCAGGGCTCAGTCTCATGAGCCGGAGATCATGACCTGAGCTGAAATCAAGAGTCAGAGGCTCACCTGACTAAGCCACCCAGGCACCCCCAAAGAACTGATTTCTTATGGCTTTGAAAGTAGTTCTTTCTCTAAATTGAAAGCATACATATTGAACTTGCATACTGCTTCCTTAAAACAGTTTATTTAACTGGTGGATTTGTAGTTGGCTTGGGGAGCCATAACGAAATACCATGGGCTGTGTGGCTTACACAGAGACATGTATTTTCAGAGTTCTGGAGGCTGGAAGTCCCAGATCAAGTTCCTCAAGGGTTGGCTTCTGGTGAGAGCTTCTCTTCCTGGCTGGAGATGCCTGCCTTCTGGTGTGGGAATTCTGCTGTCTCTTCCTCTTCTAATGGGAACAGCAGGTTAGAACTCTACCTATGACCTCATTTAACCTCTATCACCTTTTCGAAAGCCCTATCTCCAAATGTAGTCACATAAAGGATTGGGTCTTCAACATATAAATTTGGGAGGGGGGGACACAAACATAACAAAGGCTGATATATGGATTTTAATAATCTAACTGATTTTCAACTAATAAATCAATTATTTTTCTAAAAAAACCACATACCAAGTGGTAAGAATAAGTGGGAATGGGGTTAGTATTAGAATGATAAGGCACGGTCCTCACCATAGTGAACTAATAACACAGCTGAGAAAATGAAATAAAATCAAGACTGAAACAAGGAAGAACAATGAGTTCAAAGTATCAAATCATTATACAGCCTTTAATTACAAATAAGTTCTTAGTGTGGCCTGGAATAACCAGAGAAAGCTTCTAGGAAAAAATTGTGTTTAGCCTCCTCCTGAAAGATGTCTGGGGTTTTATTAACTTCAGGGGAGGGGTAAGAGAAAGAACATTTTACCACAAGGAAGGCTTTGGCTTCAGAATGAATACAAAATTCAGTACCAATTGAGGAGCCTGGCCTGACTGTCAGGGAGGACATTTAAAGGCTTTCTACAATAAAATATTATTGTTTAATATTCCCTGAGTATCCATAGAGTGCTGGTTCAGAATATACATGACATGGTCTTTGTTCTTTGGAAGTTTACAATCAAAGACCATAAATACTTAAGTCTGACAGCTTAGTGCTTCCAGAATTTGCTTAAATCATCTGATATTTTCCCACCAGGCTACCGCTCCTAACTAAAGCAGTGGGTTAGGTGTCTTGGGCTGAAGCATACTGCAAAGAGTCATTCATGTTAGGTTTAGGAAAAAAAATAAAAATAAACAAAAAAAATCCCTTCCTCCCTTTCTTTCTTTCTTTGGTTGCCTGCCTGGTCCAGTGGAGCCCTTGGCCATTCCAGAGGGCAAGGGTTTGGAAACACTGATTGGTTTGAAAACCTTGATATTTAATACTTTCTGTAGATTCCCTGTAAGTTCCACTCAGCAGTTCATTTACTCATTCCTCCACCCATTGGGAAAACAGGCCTGAAAATACCAATTCATAACACTAAATTAGGCATGTTAAAGATACACATGCTCTACCTACTAGCAACACCTATGGGCAGAGCCTATCACACCATGGACACTGACGTATTTCTAATTATATCATCTTTGATCATATCCATGCTCTGGGCTAATCAGTAATAACAGAAAATATCACCATGATCAAATAAGTCTATAACTTAAACTGGATTCTCTACCACCATCAGGCAAAAGTTGTTTTTTAAAAAAGTCATTGTGATGTAAATCATATCTCCTTTTGCAGGATCTGGTCTAGAGGAACAATCGTGTGGCTGAAATTTGTCTTTAACTTTGTCTCTTATTTCAAAATCATTTTCCTCCCTTGGCAGACCCTCTTCCCAGCCCAGATTCCTGCATTTCCCTGTGCTCTCACTCCTGCTCTCCCCATTCATCAAAGAAAAGTGTCTCTTATCAGTCACGTAGAACCTGGAATGAATTTAAGTCGTAGTGCTATCTCTCTCTGGGGGATTTATATTTTTGGATTTATCTATAATTCTGGAACACACGCCTTTGTCTTCTATAAAATTTAGAAGCTTTAGGCATGAGCAAAGCAAAGAGAAATGTTTTTGAAGTTAAGGAGACTTACTGTTGCTGTTGAAATCACACAGAAGAGTTAGAAGTCAACTTTATGGAGAAGATTGGTATCTGAAGTGTAAACATTTCTCAAAGTTAGGGATTTATGTAAAATAAGAATTCAGAATTCCAACTAGGGACATATTACTGAGGTATTTTGGAGATGTGAAAATGAAACTAATATTTATTGGGTATCTGTTCTATGCCAGGCAAGGTGCCAGACAGCCTCACATTTCGTTAGCTCATTTAAAGCTTCCAGCAATTCTGTAAACTCTTCACCCCACCTGGCCATCGAGGAAATAAAGTTCTGGAGGTTAACTAAGTTTCACAAATATCCTGCAGCTAGGAGATGATGAAGCCATGTCTCTCTGGCTTTGAAGTCCATTATCTTGGTGCAGGGGAGACAAAAGTTGTCAGCGTACATGACATTTGAGTGTCTGCTTTGGTTTGCTCTATTAAAAATTTGCTTTGAACATTTTGAATTAAACTCCTGTAATCACAGAATGGCATGTCCTTTGCACCACACACACCCCTTTGCTGGTTTTTATTATGCAGAACCAAGATGAGTTGCCTTCAGGAAAATTTGTAATTCATTTCTGTGGTCAGAAATGGTCTATACCAGGATGGCGAAGCTATAATACAGAAATTATAAGGTTATTCAAGAACTGCCTGATACAGAGTTGGCATGTGTGTTTTTTTTCACAGATTTTATTTTTATATGCAACACTATTTATTGTCAATTCCATATAGCCAATTGATTCTCATAGGATACTTTCATTGTTTTTTTTCTTTTTTTTAAGTTGAAGTACGATTAACATACAGTGTTATATTAGTTTCAGGTGTACAATATAACAATTCAGCAATTCTATACATTATTCAGTGCTCAACAAGATTTCACACCCCCCCCACCTCCTCTTTGGCAACCACCACACAGATGGCATATGTCACATTCCGACTAACCTCTGGAAATGATTATTTTTGCGCTAATTGAAAGTAAGCCAGCCAAAGTCAACCCACACAATCATATGGTTGGAGTAATCATATATCTTGGACCAAAAATTGGGACACATCAACTGACCAAATATTTGAAATTATGGCTGTCCCATTATATGCAAGAATATATGATTAGCCTGTTATGTGTGAGAAGATAATTTCGCATTTCTTCTCAATTAAGCTTAACTGTAGCTTCACTTGAGGATGTGTTTTAATGCTTACTGAATGAATCTGCCCATTTTTAAATTTTATTGAGAAATAAAGAGAAAATTAGGTGATCAGTAGTCAGAAACTATTACTTTACTCTCGATTTATAGAATAAAAACTCATTCAGTGACATGCATCAAGTTCATTTTCTTAGGAAATACATAGACCATCTTGAAATTCTTAACAGTAAGAATGCCTAAGCACTGTAGTGAAAGGAAGTAAAAACAAATCTTGTTGAGGTCAGCAAATGCCCTGACTTGTTTTTTGAAATTAAAATCATCTATGTGGCACTGGGTATTATATAAGACTGATGAATTACTGAACTCTACCTCTGAAACTAATGGTACACTATATGTAAATTAATTGAGTTTAAATAAAACTAAATTAAAAAAATAAAAATAAAAGCAAAGGAAAAAAAATCATCTGTGTCAACCGAGACCAGTTTGAATCCCCTTCTTGGTGCAAGGAAGCCCGTTTTGTATATCAGTTTCAAAAATGTTTAAAATATAAAGTGTGATTGTTTTTCTAAGTTACATTAAATTAATATGAATAATAGCAATAAAGCTTAATAACTTAAAAATATGTTTTCTTTAGGTGTATGCTTTAGAAAGCACTACTAACTGTTTTCTTGGAAATACTGATCTAGAAAAGCGATAAGAAATATATTGCTAACTCCTTAATTATTGTGATCGAGAACAGAAATAGGGTAGGAACTTACCCAGGGCTTACCCTGTGCTTGCACATGATGGAAACAGGTACATAATATTGTATTTGGGTCTTCTCAGGGTTCATTTATATATACTGTTTATATTTTCAATTCAGCATAAATAAACTTGTGGCTCTGACAATGTAATTTATAAATTTATCCATGCCGCTCTCAATGTTGGTTATATTAAAATGTACTTTTAAATGTTATCACAAAATACTCCTGCCATCTTTAAAAAATAGACTTTGATTGATTTGGAAATGCCCAGGTCACTTTAAAAAGAATCTTCAGTAGTCTATGGAAAGTAACAGTTTTATAACAGCATGAAACTCGGAGGAAGGGAACTCGGAAGCACGTTCAAGAACTTCCAGGATAACATGGATGCATACTGTGGGTGCTTCTTTCATCTCATTTCTTACTGCCATAGCCTTTCAAGGAAGAAAATAACGTATTCTTCATGGAAATAGAAGCTGAGAAGGCAGCGTAAGAAAGATGTATTTTGAGAACTAATTGAAGTGCTTGTGAGGCAAGTTTGTGGTTCTCTGCCAATAACTTGTGTGCAGAGACAGAATGGATTTTCAACCCCCCTCCCAAACTGGGGTACACGGAACAAGAATTGTTCTGATATTTTTAAATATCAGAAATATTTTATGTGAGCTATTTTTTAATTAGCACAGTAGAGGAAACTCAAGATGAATGAGTCTATAGTCACATTAGAAGCTGGGTGTGAGGAGGGCACTGTGATGGGCACAGTGGGGATCAGTGGAAGATAATAACCTGGAAAGCAACCCCCAAAGGGTTACATTGAACTCACTTCTGCTGTGGTGAAGTTGCTGTGGGCCAGACAGCTGAGAGATCCAATAGAGAGGGGGAAATCATCACTAGAATCAAGAGAGATCAGAACAAGGGAAGCTTGGAAACTGTTGGGACAAAGTCAAGAATAAGAAGCTGGATCTCTGGGGTGAGAAGCTGGTCATGAAGGAGAGAACAATGTGTCATTAAGGATTTAATCAGGATTGAATAACTTTTGGCAATTTACTTACACAGTGACTCTTGCAGCCCTGGGCCGTGGTACTCCTCTTGCATGGACCACTGAGAAGTCTCATTACAAAATACAAAATAGATTTTTTTTTTAAAAGGAGGAAAAAAGAAATTTAAAAGGTTTTTGCCACGTATATAAGCGGAAGTGGTGTATAGCTTTTTTGTTTGCTTACTAATGGGATTGAATACTTTTCACAGTTGTTTAAACTAATTTTATTTTTTCCTTCAATTGAATCTTGTGCCTTATCCTTAGTAAATACTATTTACCTCCTGTTTACTGATCATATGTTACATGTAAAGTACAGTGCCAATATTATGGAGGTGGCCGTGGAGAAATAAAAAAGGATGACAGATCCCTTTTCTTACAGCCATATACTTTGGTGCTTGTGCAGAACAATGTGAAGGAGGGAAGGAAGGGAATGGGGAAGCGGGTAGGGAGCGTTAAATGCAGACACACCTTCAAGCAGCTAGGCTCATTTATAAATGGAACCACAAGTGAGTGGAACTCATACATCTCCTTTAATTCGGTCCCCATGGTCCATACTGGAGAATTATCTCTGGGTCTAGGGGCAGAAGAGCAGGCCAGATGGAAGATCCCAGAAGCCCTTTGAGACTCAGGGAATGCTTTATAACATGCTTACTTGCTGGCTCATCAGTTAAAAATGTCAAGGAAATTTCAGGTTTCACTTCTGATGAGATGAGACAGTGTTCTGCCAAGGAGGCCCTGTAAAGGGCTCACTTAGGGCTCCCACCTTCATTCAGGATATGGATTCACAGTGGATATGCCTAGGGGCCACTGGCTGAGGGTCTTTTGGTGGTAGGAAAAGCAAGTTCTGCCCTGAGTAGAGGAGACATTTTATCCTATGTTGTACCCTCCCTCTGGGCTTTGACAGTGTGCCCAGCCTTCAGCAGGGACAGTCAAGTTTGGTTACTTTCCTGCAGTCTTTGATTAATGAGCAGGACCATTCATCCCTTTCACGATCATGTTAGTGACTTTCTCAAGGGCTCTCAACTGGAGAAGTCAGCAGATGGCTGGGAAATACCCACCTGCTGTTTGCAGTCCGTGTGAGGCTTGTTAAGCTGGTTCTTTCAGGAATCTCATGTGGACAATAGTAACCACCATGCTACTTTTTGCACATTTTCAAAATCCCTTTTTGTGCTCTTGGTTCAACAACCAAGGGGTTGAATATCTTAAGTGAATTATTTTACAGTTCCTCCTCTGAGATAAAACTGGTTAGACTCTTATTATATGAAGACAGAATTATATTACAGGCTTAGTGATCGTGTGAATATAAGACTTGATACATCTGCCAGAATATGGAAGTTAACCCATCTATCAATCATTCAATCATTCTCTGAATTAAGAATTGTATAGTGGAGACAGCACCTAGATTCTTTTACTGAACATCTCATTTATTTATTGCCAGGGTGATTCTAGGTTTTCCAATGAACTACTCTAAATTACAGTTTCCTTTAATCTGCACAGTGGGGATTAGCAAGAGCAAGCCAGCATACTTCACTGGGTTATTGTGAATATCTAAGAAGATTGCATAAATGAAAGAATTTACAGACTATAAAAATGATACAGGTGTGAAGACTTATTGCCAATAAGTGGCACATGCAGATCACCTAGGATGTTTCTAATACAGCTCTAGGTGCTTTGGAAGCTACTAAAGAGATGAAAGTGTGGCTACTGTCCTTAATGATTGAATGGTCCAGAAAATTGAGAGCAGCGTAAGATAGTATCTAATCAAGAACTAAGGGGGCTGCTGTAAAAGAAGTGTCATCAGAGTTTGGAGGAGAATGAAAGGAGCAAGGGTTAACGTGGAAAGGAAAGACGTAGGTAGGCACTGAGTTGCATTTCAAAGAAGAGAAATGGTGTTGAGAGGACTGATATTAAAAGAAGCTGAAAAGAATTTAAAATTTCAAGTTCAACCCTTTCCCAAAAATGTTCTTTGCCTCATATATTCACTTGTCAAACTCCTTATTTATAAGTTAACCCCTTTCTAAATGTTGGGAATTCTTCTCTGACCCTCCCTAATGGAGTCGATCACTGTCTCCCTTAGTGGTTCCTATCCTTAAAAAACAAATATTTACATTCTTGAAAGTATCTCACTGTGTGAAAACAGTAGTGTTGATTAAGTATCATTTCTGAAATGAGACTTAAGTTCTAGTCTCAGTTTTACTGCTAACTGGCTCTCTGACTTTGGGTAATTCGTTTACCCTTGACCATTTGAGTAAGGTCTCAGGTCTCTTGCCTGTTAGCCAGAGATGATAATATCAAAATTCTGGACAATAAATAGGGAATAGTGTCTCAGTGAGTCCTGCCTGTAGTGAATACTTCAAAAATGATGTCCATTGTTAATTTTTATGGATCTGTTGCCCTTATTAGATGGTGTGGAGTGCTCATCACTCTTCTCTTGAGATAGTAGCACCTAATATGGGGCCAAGCCCTGGAAAATACTTGAACCAAAAGGAGCATTCAAGATAGAGAAGGCATTTTAGGAAATGGCAGCGACAAAGATACAGAAGTGGAAATAGAGATCATCCATGTGAGTAGCAGTGGAGGAGGCAGTGGGAAGGGAGATACTATGAAATATTTCTCTGATCTGATCAGAGGAAAGATTTATATTAGGAAATAAGTTATGCTGGATGGATTGCTGGGGCAGAGGTAGAGGAGGACCAGGTGAAGGAATCTGGATTTAATGTGGTGGGCAATAGGGAGTCATAGTTTTTTGAAGATGAGTGACATCATGAAAATGATGAGTAAATCGATTAAGACTTTCATGATCCAATAGCAAATGGTTTTAGATTATTCCATTACCGTGACAATTTATGACTGCTATTTGCTGCCATCTTACTTGATTGTAAGAGGGGCAAATCGGTATTTTTCTCTTCTTTCCAAGTTTTTAAAGAAAAAATAAGCATTGTTTTTCATCCTAGATATGGCTGTGTGGTGAGGACTCCTTTAAATCAGAGAAAGTACTCCTGAAGACATTGAAGGGTGTCTCAACAATAATGATTAATGACTTTAAAACATCCATAAATCTTTGAGGAATGAACAAGCCACTATTAGAACCATATGTTGCTCTCATTCTTCACGTGGAACTTCTATGAAAGTCGTCAGGAGTTCAGTGGAATGATGAAGACAAGCATATGGCACTAGATCTGAACTAAATTAATAACAGTATGAAAACACAGCTAAATAGCGATAATCCCCCTTGTTATCCAGCTTTTTTCTTCTCCAGACAGCCTTGTAGTGTATAGTTAGCACTGAAAAGACACTTGTTAAATGGGAAGAACCGATGTGCGAGAAGAAGCCATGTGGCATATCTTTTGAAGCAAGCTGAAGAGGCAGTGATTTGGGGTTTCTTCGCTCAGGACTGCTATGGAGTCAGTTAGAGATCAAAAAGGAGACTAAACCTGACTATGCTTTAGGCACTGCATCTGGCTCTGCCCCACACTGTTGCCATAGTCACCCATCTCCTAGCAACAGCGAGCAGCATTTTCTTGTCTCTTTAGTGACAAAGCATGTGAGTAAAACACATAGATGTAATTACAATAGCTAATAATCTCAGAGGTTACCTCATGGTTAAGGTTCACTGTGAAAATCTATATGAATCTTTGCTTTCATGATTTGATCTCTCCTGTGATGGGTGTTGATAAGAAAATGCCTTGGCTCAAATTGAGGCAGCTCGACAGTGCGCTTTTGGATATGATGACTGCAAATATCACTACATAGAACACGATAAAGGGGAACTTTGTTTCAAAAGGTGAAAAAGCACTTAGTTTGAATAACCTGACCATCATTATCTAGAACTCTGAGTAGAATATCCTGGAGGTGGCAAAACTCTGGCCTTGGTTCTGGGAAGAAGGAATGTTCCATCCAAACGCACTCAGGCTCAAACAATCCATTAGCGGCCTTTGCCATGAGCAATGAGTCTCAATTGAGGTCACTAATCAGAAGCACTAAAGAAGCCAAAATAAAGATAAAATGAAAAGGCTATATGCGTCATGCTTGTCCTTGAGGCAAAGTTAAAAACAAACCCTGTGGCACTTCTTAGGGGATCTTTAGTTGTTTATTCCTCAATGTTTGTGTCATATTTCTAATAATCTCTATCTAAATATTCTGTCAAAAGAAATCCATTAAGATACCAGCCTCGTTTTAAAAAAAAAAAAGTCATAGCCTTGAATCCTAATAAGCCTTGCTATTCCACTGACCTATGTGCATAAAATGAAAACTCAGGAGAGCTTAGACATCCACAGAGGAGTTACTAAGAAAGAAATCAATGCCTAGTTCATTTTAAAATGGCATTTTGTGTATTATTTACAAGTTCTATCAGTTATATCCCCTGACCCACTTCTTTAGGAATAGTATGTCATGGTATGAACACTGCTTCTGATTTTGTATCAGAACCTGTGCATTTGGTAAAGGTCAGTGAAAGATGCACACTGTGGGAAGTAGATTCCACAATGTCACTGAGCGATTTCACTTGAGGGAAAGTAGAGAATTGAAACAATGTCTCCAAGATGAAATAAATAATCCCCACACCTAGGCAGGCCACTATAATGTGTTTACACATTGCATGCAGAGCGAGTTTAGCTGTGCTAACTGCTTCGCGAAAGGAAAATCCTCCTGAAATTAAATAATCAAAGAAGATAGGTGAGTGCTGATTTTGTGAAATAAACAGTGATTGAGGAAAGAAGAAAAACCAGCAGGACTCAGCGTGAAGCAAATTAATTCATGTTGGAGATTTACTCTCCTGAAGAAATTAAATTGCCCACTTCCTAATCCGTACAGTTCTTGGCATGCTGTTTCTTTCTCTTTCTTCCTAAATTTGTTTCATGTTAGAGGCCCTTAATTTCTCAGTCCACTATTTTTAAAATTATGATTTGGAGCTCTGGTTCTTTGTGTGGTTCTGTGAAGTTTGGCACTCAATCAGTTCCTTTATCATTTATTTGTTTTTGGAAAAGAAAATTCCTTTCCAGTCATCTCATTTATTTATTCATTTGCCTCTGCTCCAGAAGAGAATAGAAGGAGACATCACGGCTACTGCATCTCTTCTGCATAATACAATTTAATGGCTCAAGGGATAAGCATGTTTTCCTTATACTAATTTGGAATCACTGAAGAAAAACCGTATCTTAGTGTTCGTTCAGAGTACATAGCTGCTCAGTGTAAATACAGATTGCTGGGTTCTTTCCCTATTCTCATCCTGTAGCAAAAGAAAAAAAAAAGCACAAACTGTTGTTCTTCCCATTAAATCTGCACACAGAAGAAGATGTCAACACACATTAAAACTGAAACTGCATTTGAGAAGACATGCAGAACTTTGCAAATACCACGGCTGTTTATAGAGCTTTGAGCTGGAGGGGATATCATATGTTTTTCAATCTGTTTTCTTACTCTTCTGCTGTCTTAAAATAAACCATATAATTCTTGTTCTTGGCCTTAGAACGTGAGTTATGCCATCAGTCTGTTGTGATTCATTTGCTAAAGTATTCTGGTGATGAATGTCTCTTCCTTCCTGTAATAACTGTTGTGGTATTGCTTTTGCTTCATGGAAGCCATTGTGTCTCTTGGACGGCTGAAGAGTAGGAAGGGGCAGCTATGTGGCACAAGCACTGGATGGTAATCAAAGCTGGTGAGACTTCATTTGAATCCTCTCTTCCTTACAGGCACAGTTGCCTGGTGGGAAAATTCCATTGGCACCACCTGCACACCAACTTTGATTTCAAATGGTGAGGCCAGATTTCTAAAAGTAAGGCATTGGAACAAGACCATTCCTTAGAGTTGAAGCCAGTAATACCCTTCGCTCTCTACGTTACGTATGGGAGAGTAGTTCTGGTGATGACTAACATGTCTAAGCAGTCTTCTTCCACCTGTCAGGTCTGGGTTTGACTGTTCTGCAGAAAGGCATAATAGGTGTGATATTAAAACCTTTGGGGGCATTCATTATAGCTTCCTGTAACCATAAGAAGACAGAAGAGCTACCCTGAATATCTAAACAGCTGGGTTACTGCCAGATATTCAAAGTATTAAAGGCAAGGGTGACACTCTCTTTGGCTCTTCATGGAAATTAAGTCTACTGCTGCTACTATGGTTTGAGGGTGTTTTATTTATTTATCTATTTATTTATTTATTTACTTACTTATTTTTAAAGATTTTATTCTTTTATTTGACAGAGAGAGACACACAGCGCGAGAGAGAACACAAGCAGGGGGAGTGGGAGAGGGAGAAGCAGGTTTCCTGCTGAGCAGGGAGCCCGATGCGGGGCTCGATCCCAGGACCCTAGGATCATGACCTGAGCTGAAGGCAGACACTTAACGACTGAGCCACCCAGGTGCCCCTTGAGGGTGTTTTAATATTGTAAAAGATCATCCTCCTGACACGGGATGGCTAGAGGGAGCCATCACTTGAGGAATGAGTGAGGGGTAATGAAAAAAAAATCTAAGTCAGAAAAGACTTGTTCAGCATTCCCAGAAAGGCTTGGGGGTCAAGCGTTGGGGGGGAATATATAAATGTGTAAGATAGGAATTTGTGATCTTTTGCAGGGTAATCTAAAAAGGAAAAGCTCTCCAATTTTAAATGTTGTCTGGCTTGAGTAACTTGATGCAGTTTCCCCCATAGTTCTGCTAAATGTTGTTAGAGACCTGGAAGAACTTACTACTGAAAGCTAAGATTATCAGAAAAGCTAATATCAAAATCGCGGATATGTTTCTAACCAATAAGAAAAAGCTAGAACTGGATGGAGAACAAAATAGCAAGCTTGCACACTTATCCTGGCCGCCACCCACCATAAAATTGTTCAGGTGCCCCTCTAATGTGGGAATTCTGCCTTTTAAAAGTAGCTCTAATGCTTGTCTCTTCTTCACATTTCCATCCAGAAAGAGAAGAATTAGCAGTGCCCATTGAATCCTTGTTGATGAGGAAAAGTGGAGCACAGAACAAAAAAGCTTTGGCAGCAATCCATGCTGGATGCTGGTATTTTTATATACTTTATTAAATCAGAGAACCAGGCAGGAGAGGAGGTAGAAAATTTTACTTTGGTAGAGGAGCGATGCATTATAAAAATAAGTGTGAGGCACTAGGATTGAGCTAAAGCCCATGCACATCAAAATGCTTTCCTACTGTGGATCTGAGAAGGGAATGCAACCAGTATCTGTGGTCTCCTTGTAAGTAGACAACAACCCTCGGTAATGTCTCCTTGTTAAATGAGGAGGAATGTGGAGAGAGAGAAGGGTTTAACTGCTTAGACTAGAATTACTGGGTCATGACCTGTGTCAGTACATACACGTTCAGCTTTAGTAAGTATCATCAACCATTTTCCCCAAGTAGTTGTACTCCCACCAGCAGTGTATGGGAATTGCACTTGCTCTATATCCTTGTAAACTCTTGGTATTTTCTGTCTTTTTTATTTTAGCCATTCTGTAGGATGGGTAGTGGTATCTCATCTAGTCTTAATTTGTTTTTCCTTGGTGACTAATGAAGTGGAGTATATCTGGTGAGTTAATAGGACAATTTCTAGGAGACCAAGGAGCCCCATGACAGACTATCTCATCCAGAGGTAATTTCAAAATATTTAACAACCAGTAAGACACAACATTGACCAGTGAGAGGAACACCGGCTTCAAGTGATGTAGTATGGTCCTGCATACACTGGCTGTGCCGTATGCTAACTCTTAGTTGATGGAACTGTGCCAGGTTTGAGGGATCCTGGAGAGATGGCCGGGGTTGGCTGGGGAGGCAGGAGGGGGCACTCAGGGTCACAGGACAGCAGCTGTATGCAACCCATGAAGATCATTTCAGTATTTAATCAATTGCATGACCATAATGGCATGTAATAGCTAAATATCAGGCCATATCTCATCCTAAGGAAGAAAGAATCAGACTCACAAGACTAATTAAATGGAGAGTGAAGGGAGGAACAACTTTGAGTATACAATAGTAATTTGTTTAGTGTGTCTGAGTACAGAGTGTGTAGGTTTGGGGAAAAGATTGAGGGATTGTACGTAAAAACAGAAGGAAATATTTTCCTAAAAACTGTAAGATACTGAGGAAGAAAAATTATAACTTTGACACACCCCTCACAGAAGGCAAAACCAAAAGGAGAGAATTTACTCTCAATTTCATTTTGACATCTTGGGTTCATTAACTTAGTCTCCAGTAGGAGATGTTGGTGCTCAGTAAATAGTGGATGGAGCAGAACAGGGCAAATTTGTGTTTGCCCTATACTCTGCTACAGCTCAACAGTTTGGTTCTCGAGCACACATGAGAAAACTCCTTATGACTCTCAGAAGTCCTTAGAGGTAGATTTATCAGAGGGCTGAAGACCTTCACCAGCTAGTTGAGTAGAGAGCTGGAGCTATATTTATTTATTTTTTGCTTGTTTTTTGGTGTGGTAAAAAATATACAATATGAAATTGACCATTTTAACCAGTTTTAAGTGTATAGTCCAGTGACATCAAGTACATTTGCATTGTTGTACAACCATCTATCTCAAGAATTCTTTCATCTTCCCAAACTGAAACTCCATGCCCATTAAATATGCTCCCTCCCTCCAGCGCTTGGGAATCACCATGCTACTTTCTGTCTCTATGAATTTGATTATTCTTGGTACCTTTTATAAGTGGACTCATATAATGTTTGTTCTTTTGTGTTTGGTTTATTTCAAGTCCATGTCACATGTTATATGTCCGGGTTTCCATTAGTGTTACTTCAGCATCCCTGAATAAGATGAAATTTTGCCTCCCATTCCATCAGTTTTCTTTTGTGAATGACATCTTCTGGAACTCAGGGCAGGGATTGGATATCCATGAGTCTACCTGTCATATATTATCAAATATTCTCAAAACTTTGTCTTAGTCCTCAACAGATTGCTTGGCTCCCTAGGTCCCTACCCATGGGAGGCAACCGTGAGAAAACAAGCTTGGATCCCAAATTCCTCATCCATAAACCCTGGAACTACATGTGCTTTAGAATTAAAAAATTTTTTTTAGCTAAAAAAAATTTTGTGAAACCTCTCATGGAATTTGTGCAATATCTTAAATTCAAATTTTTAATATTTCCACAATAAACTGTATGAATATTCATACTAAGTGAGATCAATTAAATTTATAAATAGCTTCATGTCAGTTCCAGCTAAGTTCAGTTGCCAAATGAGTTTTGATGCCAAATAATAAACATATCTTTAAGTTTTCAGAATTTTTTAGAATTTCATCATTGGGATAAGGGCTTTTGGAACTATGCACTGAAGTAAAGATGGCCTGAGCCCATTTTCCCAAAAGTCAGCCACGCTCTACGCGGTAGGCCCGGTAAACCAACACCTTTGTAGTTGGTTTAATTTCATGGCAGATTCAGGTTCTGTGTAGCCTGAAACTTAATTTGCTGGGAAAAGAAAAAAGAATATTAAATTACAGATAGAATATTAGGTATGAAAATGCCTACTTATTTAGATTGAAAAATCATGACAACTTAAAACTTTTAAAAAACCAGCTAATAAATACCATGAATACTTTTTTAGGTTTATGATTTTTGCTTCTACTTGGAGACTTTCTTCTTAATACATTCACATTTTGGTATGTTCAATAATTCTGAAAAAAATAATAAAAGGAATCTGAAATTATGGAATGCATACGAACAAGCCAAATGTATGCCAGGATGGATTAGTTACGAACAAGGATGCCAGGATTAGTGCTATGTTGTAATGGGCCACGTAATTTTGTAATCAAATTACTCATATAACATACATTGAATAAATAAATGTAGGAGCTTGGTCATAGAAACATTTTGCATCTTCAGGCCATTTTGTTACCTTAGTAGCATTGGTGCATGTCACTTCACTTGGAACCTCTGGTCTTATCAGAACAGTGCATTATATATACTAAGATGTGATCTAATACATTGGAATTAATAAAACATGTGACCTTACATACAACTATATTTATTTTTTGTAGTACTGCTTCAGATTTGTGCCCTACAAACTCAGAAATTCTGATAAATTCTTTTTTTGGACCATTCCATAAAGATGTGCATTTATAATTTATATATAAAAGGCTGTATTTTATAGATTATAATTCTGAGAGGAGAAAATTTCAGTTTTGATCACTCATTGATGAGAATTGGTTCCCCGTATTACAATTCTATATGTCTGATGATTAGAATTTTCCATAGACTAGTTTCTGGCTCTGGACTTTCAAACCTTCATTTCTCCACAACTTATGTACTTACATTACAATAAAACCTTTGTCCCCGTACCTCCCAGGAGATGAATCATCATTTAGTCATTCCTGGAAGCCATTCCTGCATCAGGATGACTAGCGATGCACAAACCTACGTACATACAGAAGTCATTGGGGGCCAGGCTAAACCCATGTTAAATGAATTTGCATCTCAAATTTCCTTTAGCTGGATCTCAATATGCTTGTGGCTACTCCAGTGCCACCAAACACATAGGACAGTGTGATGGAGAGGAAGTTGGAGTGGAAAGGGACAACAGTGTTAATTGGTTGCAGTTAAAATTATTTTGCAAACTTTCAAATACAATGCTTACTAAAACCTCTCAGGTCACGATAGTACCCACAAAAATGAAGGGCTCTGAAGACATAGGCTTCGTTAGCTTCACAAAAATCTTCCTCTCTTTCCATTGAGGGATGACTTAGACTGCTGGAGGGGTCCACGTTTGCAGTTTGTATCTGAACATCCCGACTTTTTTTCAGGTCATGAGAAATATGAACAGCTGTAGTTGAACAAATCCTTTCACAGCTATTCAGAGCTGAAATGGATTAAATGGGGCCACCCAAAGCTCAACGCCAGACTCTGCACAGAGCTCTTCTGTGGGAGACTGGGAAGCATATTATTTCATTAAGGGAATGGTAGCGGAGGACTTTGGGGAGTTTTTACCCTCTGTGATCGTAGTGTCGCTGTGACAACTGCTGCCTCAGGAGAGGGCCGCTACATGCATAGCTCCTGTTTGTCCTGCCATCTCTGTCCCTGTTCACATACTCCTAGCTTACAGCATGACAATCCTTGTAGAAGCAAATCTAAAATGTGAGGGTACTAAGGCCAGGGTCCTTTTTCTTCCTGATTCTTTCAAATAGCCCTCCAGAGAACAGTGCTGAAATAGTTCTGTTAAAATTTCTCCTTTGTGTTGCCAGAAGAGCTGTCTCTGGAGTGGGATCACGTAGCAAAGGCAGGTTTAGAAAGACTTTACATACCGTTTACGTACAGCTGTTCCAAGATCAGGAAGGTGATAGGGCAAATCAGTGTCTTCCCCTTTAGACCTTGTACCTATTTCCCATACCTTAAGCCATAAAATAAGGTTTCAAATACTTACTGGAAACTTGGTAAATACAGAATGGTTTTTTAGAAGTCTTGCATTTACTAAGGTCTTTTCCAGATAAGATCCAATCACAGAAGAAACACTTATCAGATTATGGTTGAGAGGTAGGTAGAGCAGAGCTATCTGCAAAGATCTATGTGTACGTTGAGTAGTAGAAAACTGAAGTTTAGTTGCATGATATTCCACAAGCATATATTTAAGAAATTTATAAATTATGAAATTAAGTTATCAAAATTATTTTATATATGATTATGCATTTAAAATTAACTTATTAATTTATAAATTAAGGGATTTGTGAATTAAGAAATTAAGGAAAAGTACTTTTGGAAACATTCAACTCGTTCTCTTTTTACAGATCAAGAAACCATGCATAGTGTTGTTTGGGCACTGCTTCATTAATTAACTGATGGATTCATTCAGCAAACTTTAAGGTCAGCCATTTTTAAGCCAGTTCTGCCTTGTCCACTATAATTATTGAGGAAAATACATTAGTTTTGTTCAGTGACAAAGCCAAGTGTGGAATGTTTGCTCTCAAGTCTGTATTAGCGGAACAACTAAGAGAAGAGTAAACCAGAGCTCTGTCTTCTGTTTCCTCCGGGCTTATTTACTGTCAAGTTAACATGCAAATCATTTGTTGACACGCTTTCATCTGTAGAGGGAGATAGAGGCTCCAGCCTCCATTCTTTCCTCCTTCGCTACCTCCCACCAAAATTCCCCTACCTCACTTGCTCCACTAACCACAAGGAGTTTGAATTCCAGTGTGAATCAAGCATGTTTAATTTCTGAGGACGGGGCAGGGGAAAGAAGTTAAACCCTCTCCCTTCTGCAGGTCTCCTTTTCATCTGTGCCTCTTGAATGTGCCTCTTGAATGCCTCTCTCTTTTGGACCTTTTCTCTCTCCCTTCCCACAAGGTGCAGTGAGGTGGTTCCATGCTGCTTTACCTTGGGACCTTCCCTTTCCCTGCATTGGGAGACCACTCACTGAGTGACTTGGTAGAACCAAGGTAAAGGTACCTGAGGGCCAAAAAGAGGCGTCAAGGTTCTGGGCTCGCTGCGATATAAGATCACCCAGAGGCTTGGCACTGTAGGCTTAGCTGATAATTAAGAATTCATTTTCCTCAAGTGTCTTCCTGTGCACCCACTTCTTGGGCACCCATGGTGTCAGGATTTGGGGTTTGGAGTTTCCGGCCACACATCTGGCACTATGGCTGCAGCTAATCCAGGGTGCGCACATTGTTTTTGCTTTGGCAGCCCAACCTCCCCTTTCTTCTCTTTTTGAGACCAACAGCCACTTTGGTGACCAATATTCTCAGGGTCTCTTCTTGAGTCAATATGACCAAGTTTTAGATAAGACTCTGGTAACTTAGGAATGTTGAGTTATAAATGAATGGTAAGGCAATTTCCTGTTGAAAGGTTTTTGTGGTAGATCATGGCTTAACACCCATGATTATTTTGGAAATTTATGTGTAGTACACAAAATAACAAATTTTAAGATTTTAAGCATCTGCAACTATGGTGTAGGAGGGGTTTTGGAAGCCTCATCTCACTCCATAGAAGGCTCCTCAACCATGGGTAGGACTGAAGGGTGTAGCACTAGACTGTTACTGCCCCACAATGTATAAATCATTTTGTTGCTCAGTGCTCAGGGCAATATTTTATATAGGTGAGAATATCATAAATGCTGTATGAAGCATGAAGGACAGTGGAAAATCTGTCTCCTACCTTCATCAGACATTCCATGCTGGCTACAAGCGATGTCATTGAGTAAAAATTGCACCACTTACCAGCTTTTGTAATACAAACACCTTGTAGCAAACTGGAAGCAAATATTTTATCTTCCTCCCTGTGGTTATTTGGTACCGATCTGCAGAGGTAGACTCATAGTGTGGAAATTACTTGTAGCTCTCAATACATTGTGGTCCTTTTCTTTGGGTCCACCAGAAAATTTCTGGCTTTTCAGGATAAGCCAGTATTGGAATTCTTTGTTCTCGATATTAAACTATCTTCCCTCCTCCAAGCAGCTCTGCAGTATTAGTTGTTAAGATAAGAATAACTCTATTTGGAATATTGCATAAGATGTTGCAATCTGTCTAAAATCATGACTTAAATTTCTGGCATAATGTGAGGGTAGCCTGGCCATAACATCTGTTACTTCTTTGATGGCCAGGATTGATTCAACCAATTTTAGTTTGGGTAACTCTTCATGGATTTACCCAATCTAATTACTTCAAGGTGCAGGTTTCATGGCAAACAATGAAAATGAAGTAAATTTTCCCTACATCCTGGCTCCTTGAAGGCAGACCTTTGTGTGGAGAACATAAAGAACGTGAATCCAGATTTGGGAAATTTCCTTATTTGTTGTTATTTTTTTAATTGACCATATCCCTTTTCTACATTGCCTCGGCAAGGTTGAGTCATGTTGTCTCATTAGCTCTGTACCTACTTGCAGAAGTTTGTCAGTCAATTCCACGTAGTTGTCAGCTCCCGGGCAGTGTTCCCCACCAGGCATAACAGAGTCCTGTTTACCCTCATGGCAGCGGGACTTTGGTACTTCACAGTGGGCAATCCAGTAACTGATGGTGGATTGGCAGCAAATGGCTGGCATGGTACAGTGAGATGGGCATTTATGGAATCTGGGTTTGGGGGAAGGGGAATGGTTTGGGAAAAGAACCACCTCATGGGGAATTTTTCAAGTGTGTCTTAGAGTAAGTTCACTGATCGATTGAGTCATTGATTTGTACATTTATTCACTAAATAAATATTTTTCAGGTGTCACCATAGATTAGCATATCAAGAGGTATTATGTAGGAACACTCACCCTTTTGTGGTTTTATTCTGAATTGAGAATCCAAGTTCTCTATAACAGTGTCTGGGATTAAAACTTACAACCCATCTCCAAAGCACTCATGGATTTAAACTTGGAATTAAGCTTGAAGGATTAGCCTTTCAGCTATGATTCCACTCTCCTAGCCTTGATTTTATGCTTCCAACTAACATACGGATGGTCATGAATATGAACTCCGCATTCTCATTACTTGCAATAAACTGGAAATGAATCAGTGTGGGAAGGGAGAAGCCTTTAAAAATTATGATAATGACAGGTGAGGGAAAAAAAATTGAATGACTAAGTTAGTATTTAACACATTTGGAAAGACTTGGAAATCATTAGGGAAGATTTCTGCTCTCAGCTTTACTTCCAGGTAAGTACAAGATGTGTCTTGGGTGTGGGTGAGGTAATTGCTCTAGAAGATCAGGGCATTGCTCTGTGCATTGTAGCATTCAGAGCTACGATATGCTTCAGTAAGCTGAAATTGTAAAGAAAATTGTTAAAGGGAACCAAACACCTGGCCCCTGGAATCAGATAATCACATTGGTTTGAAGGATGGATAAACCAAAAAAAGAGAATTAGAATGGTTTTGAGCTTATACTTGCTGCATGCAACATTCCCCAGCTGTTTGAGCTTGCCTCTAGCTCCCTCCACATGCCCTTGCTCCTGAATGAACTCTGGTCTCACAGTCTACCTAAAAAAGGGTAGAACATGATGTGTATCTAAGTAGAGCATGATGTACGAATAACAGCTTTCAATTAGACATTTGTTTTGCTATAGGTCTTTTGCAGGGGGCGGGGGGTTAGAAATTTTAAATCACCAGGCAAATGTGACTGACTTTATCTAATGTGTGTAAATATGTGAGGTTTCTTGAGACTCTGGCAAGGCACCATAACTGCTGTAGATCTCCTGCCCCATGTGTGGATGAATTTAATGAATGAGAGTAGGCCTAAACTAAAGTGCCACTAGGGACCTGGCATTTGATTGAAACTGGCTGAAAATAAGAATAGGGGATGGTGGGGATTGCGGTAAACCAGAACAATGCATTGTAAACTATCTGTTTGGACTCAATAGATATATGATTAGGTTGCCAAATTGCTATAAAAGTTTCTAAAAGCTGAAGCTCAATTTCTGTAGGGGTTGCTGACCAATACCAGTTCATGGGCTGACACTGGTCTGTGGACGAAACTTAGAGCAAAGAATGCTAAATTTTGGAAGTTTTTTTTTTTTTAAAAGAGAGTGAGAGAGAGAGAGAGAGAGAGAGAGAGAATGAGAGCACAAACGGGGTGGCAGGGGAGAGGGGCAGAGGAAGAAGGAGAAGCCGACTCCCCGCAAGGAGTCCGACACTGGGCTCGATCCCAGGACCTTGAGATCGTGACCTGAGCTGAAGGCAGACGCTTGACTGACTGAACCATCCAGGCACCCCTGAAATTTGGAAGTTTTAAAAATATGTACAGACCAGATGAAATCTAAATTCAGGAAAAATCTGAGCTACAGTCTCCAGTCGTGACCTCTGAGTTAGATAATGACTGGGGAACTTTTGATTTCTTATGCTCCTTACTTTGGTCAGTCTTTCCTGCTCTGTCTAAGCACAGCTTAAGTCTCTTAATGCTTAATTTCCTTTATGGCCTGTATTCAACACCTCATGCCACTCCAAACTCATCTTGTATTTTTTAATAATTCATTTAACTTCTCAGGTAAGTTTTCCCATCTTGTAAGTTCTGAAAATACAGTGACATAATTTCCTAACTCACTGGCATTTATTTATTTAGACACATATATAAACATTCTTCCAGGAAATCTCTTCAAATGGAATCTTCAAAACTCTTAAAATTCAATATGGTAGTTAGAACTGTACTTTTACTGTATAATTTTAGGTCATTGTTTTGAATGTAATCTAGTAATGTCCTAAGGGGCTGGTTATCAGTTGTCTTTTAAGAAAATGGTCTCAGATTGCTTCTTTTACATCAAGTAAAGATTCTGGATTTTTTTCTTGGAGACAGTTAGGAGCTATTGCAAGATTTTAAGCAAGACTATTAGAGAATCAGATTTACATTGTAGAAAAGTCATTATGGCAGCCATTTGGACCATGGGCTTTTAGGGAGTGAGATAAGAAACCAGGTACTATAAGAAATAAAACATTGATACTTGGCAAGTATAAATGTATACAGTGTATGTAGTCTAAAAATAATAAGTAAAAGGAAAGAAAAGAATTAAAAAAATTCCACTTAAAAAACTTGAAACATCTGGTGATAATACAGTTATGTTCACTATATTCAGCTTAAGAAATCAAGTTAGAAAATTTACTTGTTCCAATTTGCTTTGAGGGTTTAAGAGATGGCGATATCTACATGAGAAGTAAAATAAATTTTTATAAAGTACAGGATAAGTCTGGAGTGGCATTAGAATCTTGGACTCCATTGCAATAAACTAGGCAAAATATTATAAAAAGTTTACTAAGGTGCTGGCAGTGGATATGGAGAGAAGAGAATGGATTTAAGGGTTCAAGTACCATTAAAGAGATAGAATCAATAGGATTCAGTTTTTAATTGGGTGTGAGGGTTGAAGGAGGGGGAAATGTCAAGAATACCTTCTGGCTTGGGCAACTAGGTGTATAATATTGCCCATTAGGGAATTAAGGACTATGGGGAGGGGCTAAAGAAGATGAAGTATTAATTTGGGATATGTTAAATTAGAGGTAACTGTTGGACATTGAAGTAAGCGTGTCCTGGGGCAGTAAGCTATACAGATCTAGTACTCAGAATAGAAATTTGAACTGGAAGGTAATTCTAGGAGTCATTAGCTTCTGATGATGGTTGCCTCCATAAATTTGGATGAGACCACTTATTTTATGAGTAAATGTTGCATGAGAAAAGCAGAAGGCCAAAGAGGCAACACTGAGGAATGTAAATAATAATCTTATCCAGGAAGACTGTGTGGTATGGTAGAGATAGCTCTTTGGAGCCTAGCTTCCCCCTTTCTAGCTTGGGTGAGTTACTTAACCTCTCTCTTTTGGCTTCTCATCTATAAATTGAGGGTAAATGAGGGTAAACCTACCCTTAGGTTAGTTAAAATGGTTATAGGGATAATTAGAAATAATGTAATGTTCCTGTGCCAGTGCCAAGGCTATCTACCATCATTATCTTCTAAATCATTGTCATCACTACTAATCAATATCGTTAGAACTGGGTGGCAATATAGAACAAATAACCTGTGAGCAAAGACAAAGATCCTGACTAGAGAAGACTCATGAAGTTTGGTATTTGAACATTGGAGAATCCATTTTGGACATTCAGAAAATGTTTTTTTGCTAATTACTATTTTCCAACTACTTTAGGATAGTTAAGATTACAGGAAATATATTATTACAACACTTTACATAGTTCACGTGGGTGTCTTAAAAATAGCTTGTCAAATATTATCCAAAAAAGACAAAAAATTTACTGCAGGTTGTCACAGGACAAGTCTTATCTATCAAAGACAGGAAGGTATTATTTCTATATAGAATAAGAAAAAAGTATAAAGTGGAACTTGTTTAACTTCTTTTTTTTTTTTTTTTTGGCAGGTGGGGGAGATTGCCCCCTCCCATCAATATTCTCCTTTCTTCTAGCATTTACCGTATCAGTGAATAAATATGCATCCATCATTTCCTAGACATGCAAGCCAGAAACCTTAGAGTCATCCTAGTGTAGGTAGTAGAGAGAAATAATCTAACAGATTTAAGAACAGCCTCCTGAACAAAACCACGGCATGGTTCTTGGTCAGGACCCTTGTTAACCTTATGAATTTATAGCTGAAGACATAAGCCGCAACTCAGTTTTGTGGTAGATAGCATTCTTGCTTACCCTCACCTTTTAGTCAGCCTGTGACTTTGTGAGCCTGTCCTTGCTTGTCTCTAGGAAGAAAAAATTAGGCAAAATTTACATCATCTTCTTTCATATTAAAACCAAGGCTGATGGACATACTATTATATAATTCACTGAAATGAAAACCTCTAGGAAAATATTACCAGCCTTATCAATCAAAAGACATATATCCAGCCTGATGCACAGAATTTTGGATGCTTCCTTATAAAAGGCACCAGCTTTGTACTGAAGCGTGATAAAGTCACTTTTCACAAACCAGCGCCTGTGGTAACCGGACAGCTAGAGGGCAGGCACATACTTGGGCACTTCCTCAAGGGCAAGCCTTTCAATTTCACATGCTAGAGTTAGGAACGCTTATGAATATTTTAACACTTTAGTAATCAGACTTGAGTGGATTAAGTCGTGCAAACTTTTTCACTGCTAAAGAATATCTGAAGAACTTGTTGGAGGTTCAGGGATAAACCACAAAGTTGGTTAGAAAACTGTACTGGACTTATTCTGCCTAAAGCATGAAAAGCTAGTGAGAAATTTAATAACTGCCTATTTCTTTTCTTTTTTTTAATTAATTTATTTGACAGAGAAAGACAGAGAGAGAGCACAAGCCGGGGGAGCAGCAGAGGGAGAGGGAGAAGCAGGCTTTCTGCTGAGCAGGGAGCCCCAATGTGGGGCTCGATCCCAGGACGCTGGGATCATGACCTGAACCGAAGGCCGACACTTAACTCACTGAGCCATCCAGGCGCCCAGTAACTATTTCTCTCTTACCGTTTTTATAGGTGAAAAGTGCAATAGATGCTTGTATTAAAAAATTTAAGTGATAAATGTATATACAGACAGAAGGATCCCCTGTTTTCCCCCAGCAACAATCATCAATATATATACATATTCTTCTACACTCCCCCCATGCACATATCAATATATTAATAAAGCTTTTGATTAGTAATGATACTCAAGTCCAAAGCTCTTCAGATTGGTAAGGAAGGAAGGGATAGGAGAAAGAAAGGTGTTTTCATCATTTGAGAGTTGGAGGTAACAGTAAAAGATTTGCTGAACATTTCCATGACCAAAGACATACTGGGTCACAGTGAGGACAAAAAGCTGTGTCTCTAAGAATACTGCCAATGCGCATTCCTTCTTCTTCCCTATTCCTTATTCCCTTTCCCTCCCACATTTATTGTGGAGGGAAAGGATAGAATTCATACCAACTGGTAGATCCCAAGTCATATCTTGGCACACATTTCATTGGCTAACCCCACACACAATCCCAACCTCCATCTCTATTGTCCACCTGTCAGAGGCTAGAAAACCACATACTCATTTTGGTTAGAGGTAGCCAAAAAATGTATTTTAAAGGTTGCTTCTGGAAGGGTTAAGTGCACTTTGTGCACACTACTTTCCCTCTTCTTCCTACATTGAACACAGCATGATCTGAAACTGTAGCGGCCATCTTGAGATCATGGTGGAGACTAACACATTTAAGATAGAAAGCCAAAAGACAGGAAAAGCCTAGATGCCTGACAATATTTTTGAGTAGCAGTAAGAATACCAGAACAATATAACTCTAGGTATCTGGGTTGTGGAAAAATAATGCTAATTTGTTTAAGCGACTGTCATTTGGGATTTCTGCTATTGGTAACTGAAAGCTCTCCTAACTGATACAGTGTTAACCCATTTCTATTATTTGTCTGGACAATACTGGTAGATAAAATCCCAGTGTTAATATCTTTAGGGATTGGAATCAAGTTTCTTATAGGTCCAAGAAACATCAAATAAAATCTACAGTTCCAGATTAGAAACCTGTTAGAGAGTGGTGAAAACTCTTTTCTTGGATATCCTGCCATCTTACAGACACACTTCAGAAACAGAATTATGTTAGAGCTATCTAAGAATACATATCAGAGATGCAAGGACCAGTATTTGCATGGGGAGCCAGAGTAGCACCCATCCTGAAGTCAGAAAGTGCTAGGTTGGAATTGGCACCAAAAGTCACAATTTCTAATAAAAGTATTCACCTAATGAACATGAAATGGAAGAATTTTGGCATTTGTTTGTATTATGAGTCTATACCATAGTGGTTAAAAAAGCAGATTATGAGGTTAAATTGCTTGCATTCTTATTCTATCACTTCCTAGCTATGGGTCCTTGGGTGAACTAACTTCTTTGTATCCCTGTTTCCTAACATGCAAATTGAGCGAATAACAGTACCTACTTCACAGGATTTTCTCAAGGATTAAATGAAGTGATACAAATTTATAAATTTCTTAGAAAAAAATGCCTGATCCTCTGTAACTGGTGGATCTACATATAAGGCTGTTGTGGCTTAGTGTGTGTCTGTCCCATAAAAAATTCCCCAAATGTGAACTGTTATTCCATTAATTTATTCTCCCCAAATTTTCCATATAGCATTTTGGGAGGTCATAAATAAAAAAAAATTAAAAAATCATGCCAAGGATATCTTTTGGAGTGCTCTTCTTACATTTTTGCATTAAGCTTAATTAATACTTTTATAGATTATTGCTACTGCCCTGTCTTCACAATCTCTTTGTTCTTTTAAAAAGCTATCTACAATGTAGTTTAGAGGCTACTCTGGATATCTTTCTACTTTAGACAATTTAGCCTGAACTGGCTTTAGCATTGCTTCCTTGCCCAAGGGCTTAGCCATAGGTGCTTTGTGGGCAATAAATAGGACAACCATATAATAACTTATTGTCCAAACTGGGACATTCTTGATAGAGAAAGGGAATGCTAGTAATAAAGAATCAGAACAATAGGAATAAACCTGGTTGTGTGGTCTTTAAATGACTCCCTCCTTTCAGGTATAGTTGTTTTAGGGACTCCCTCTAAGCTTTGTCCACCCACAACCTTACAGACCCTTCTGTTAGCTTCCAGTTTTTGAAAGACAGATTTTGCCTGGGTTTAGGGAGTCTCAGAATAGGGGAACATTTGGGAGGAGACAGAAGCAGAGCTTCATACTGCACCACAGGGAATATCCTTCCTGGAAAAAGACATAACAAAATAGCTAAAAATATGCATATTGTAACATTTTCATTTACTTTAAACTTTTCAAAATGTTTTCTTTTAACTTCACATTTGCAAGGTCCTCTTGAAGCTGTTGTTCAGTTTGGGCTGCTATAACAAATACCACAGACTGGGTAGCTTAAACACCTTACATTACTTCTCTCAGTTCTGGAAGCTGGGAAGTCCAAGATCAAAGTGCTGGTAGATCCTGTGTCAGGTGAGGACCGTCTTCCTGGTTTGCAAATGGCTGTCTTCCCATTCTCCTTGTGTTCTTACATGGTGGGGTGAGAGAGAGAGGGAAAGCTCTCTTGGGTATCTCTTTATAAGGGCACTAATCCCATCTATGAGAGCTCCATACTTATGACATAATCATCTCCCAAAAGCCCATTTCCTAATTCCCTCACCTTGAGGGTTAGAATTTCAAAATATAAATTTTGGAGGGACCCAAACATTCAATCCATAACATTGACCTTATTTTTTTCTTGATTATTCCATGCACAGACACCTTGCCCCAGCCAAAATATTTTATTTATTGTTCTGCAAACACAGTGCTTGTATTTCTATCTCTAACCTTGTTTACATGGCTTTCTGCATGCAATACCCTCTCCCATATGAGATGGTATTCTCATAAACTTAAATATAAAATACTTACAGAAGTAATGCATTGCTACTATTTGTCATCATAATTATATCACATGGCAACATAAAGGCTCTCCCAAATGATCAAATCAGAGTAAGATTGCTTTATCTCCCATATTAAATCAACCCTATCATATAATTTCCTAAGTTTTCTTAGCAAGTAGGCTTATGATCCTATAACTATCAACAGGTGGGTTTTTTCTCCTTTCACCTTGTAGAGGATTACCTTTCTGAAATTTTTGATGTCTTTATGTTGGAGTTTATTATTCAGAAGGCAAAAGTAAAGATTAAACTGTATGATTTGTTTTTACTGTTAAAATAAGTAGGCAGTGATAAAAATAATTTGTGTGACTTTATCTCATTAAGAGTATTCAGTACAATTAGGTACATATATCATACGATTTCAATAGCAACAACAAATCGTGTCATAGTTGAATGGATGTGAGGCCAAAAAGAGGAAAAGGAGAGAGGAGAGCCTGGGCCTCACATCCATTCGTATCAAAAGAAGCCATGGGGGGTTGAAAACAGACTTGCAGTGGGAAGGAGAGCTCTCTTGACTGTGTGGCCTCACATGATAGCATGCAGTAATTTGTTTAGTCAGGTTTCTAGGATGAAAGCCCTGTCATTAACTCTGTTTCATTTCAAGTTTGCTCAAAATATTATTATAATCATATGTTGAATTTTAGAATTTTTATCTCTATCTTTTGAGATGACCATATGGTTTTTCTTCTATAATATGCTGATCTGTCCAATTGCAATTCTAGGCTTTCTAAATCAAACCATCCTTGCATTTGTGGAATAAACCTAATTTAGTCACAAGTATTTTTTTTAATGTCAGTTTGCTAATGTCTCTATATCCATGTTTATAAAGGAGATTATCTTAATAACTTTTGTTTCTTGTACTGTCCTTATCTCAATTTTTTATTAATCACTGATTCTTCTGCAGATATTTGCAATGGTTTAATATTATAAATAGATTAGGCCAACAACTTTGTCTTCTAACTATATAACATCTCAGAAACTGTTCTGAGAATTCAAGGTGTCATAAGGGGTGATTAAAATTTGTGATTATATTGCTATAAATTAATAAGGAAGAGTAAAAAGAGCCCCAGTTCTGAGAGAACTAAAGATTAAAAAGCCCAGCATCTCTGATTCTCACTCTGACAGTTGTTTATTAATTATGTGGGCTTGAATATAAAAGGAGAATTTTCTTGAAGATTTTACAAGAGAGAGTCTGAGTGGGGGGAGGGGTAGAGGGAGAGGGATAGAGAGAATCCCATGCAGACTCCCTGCAGAGCATGGAGCCTGATGTGGGGCTTGATCCCATGACCCATGAGATCATGACCTGAGCTGAAATCACGAGCCTCAACTCACTGAGACATCCAGGCGCCCCTATAACAGGAGAATTTTATGATGAGTTATGCATTTAAAGAGTATAATTCTGTTGGATAAAGGAGATGTGGAAGGTGTAGATATATATATACAGGTGTATTTATATATATATTATATAAAATAGGTATATTTGTATATATATTATATAAAATAGGTGTATTTGTATATATATTATATAAAATAGAATTCTATAAAATAGAATTCTATATATAATAGACTACTACTCAGCCATAAAAAAGAATAAAATCTTGTCATTTGCAACAACATGGGTGGATTGAGAGTCTAAGGCTAAGTGAAATAAATCAGAGAAAGACAAATACTGTATTGAACTCATATGTGGAATTTAAGAAACAAAACAAACGAACAAAGAAAAAAAGAGGCAAGTCAAAAAAGAGATGCTTATCTATAGAGAACAAACTGAGGGTTACCAGAGGGGAGGGGGGTGGGAGGCTGGGTGAAATAAGTGGTGGGGAGTAAGAGTACACTTAACCTGGTGAGCACTGAGTAGTGTATGGAAGTGCTGAATCACTACATTGTACACCTGAAACTAATGCCACACTTATGTTAACTATACTGGAGTTAATAAAAATGATTCTGTTGTAAATGGAGAAGATGGACCAAGAGGGGAGAGTATCAAACTGTTAAGAAGCTGTTGAAATAGTATGAGCAACAAGAAGATTCAGAACTAAGACCATTGTAATGGAGATGAAGGAGGGTGCAGATGCAGATCTTTTGGTCACAGTTAACCTTCTCAGTCTGCCCCTTACTTATAGTGGAATTTAGACAGACATACATCTAAATGGTGGTTCTGTCAGTTGTGAGGTGCTTGATTTTATGCTGCACATAATTCAGATCACTGAGCATTACTTTAACTCATGCAGTACAGATGTAACAGTACCTGTCTCATTTAAGTCACTGTGAAATTAAATGGTAAATTCTAGATAAAATTCCTACTATAGTGCCTGAAACATAGCATGTACTTAGTAAACTAAACAGGTAATTTTTTAAAAGATTTTATTTATTCGTTAGAGAGAGAGAGAGAGCACAAGCAGGGGGAGAGGCTGGGGGAGAAGCAGACTCCCTGCTGATCAGGGAGCCCGACATGGGACTCAATCCCAGGACCCTGAGATCATGACCTGAGTGGAAGGCAGACGCTTAACCATCTGAGCCACCCAGGCTCCCCAAAGATAATTTTTTTTAAAGAAAATTATTTTTAATTATGAGAAAACTATTCAGTTCCTAAATGTACTTTAGCTTGATGGAATGAAAAGGGCACCGAGGCAGGAGACAGAACATTTGGATTCTAATCCAGCTCTGTCACTAAACAGTAATTTATCTTGAGAAACTCAAGCTTCAGTTTTCTAATCTGTGAAATGAAAGATTTTTCCTGCGTGCATGGGTCTTGACTTTAAGCAGCGCCGATACCACGAGTGGGTCCCAGCAGCTGTCTAGGCGGAAGCCATATTTTTCAAAGAAATCAGTAAACAGTCACTCTTCTTTAATCCCTGTGGTCTGCCATCGCTTTCCATTTCTTCCTCTCACAGGTTACCTGTCTTGTCATAACCTTGAATTGTTTTAGTTAATCATGATTCTTTCCTGCACCTACGTCAACTTTTCAGACATTCTTCATTTTGTCCGCAGGAGTGAACTGGGCTAATCCATGGTTACCTGAACCTCTACCACCCAGGGAACAAGGCCACATTGATGGCTCCATGGGAGACATCCTGGAGACCAAGATGAGGGCCACGACAACAGACTGGCACGTCCTGGCCCTTAGTCACTCAGGACCCTGTTTCCTTGATTTTCTTGGGGTTTAAAAAACCCTGAAAACAGAGTGGTGTTGGTTCTTTGGCTTCTTGCCAACTCTTCCTTGTTCTTTCTGTATTTTTCCATCCCAATAAATAACTGGTTGAATTTATAATATGAAAGGGTAAGTCATACTGGAAAAGATAATCCTAAATTCTCTCCAAACCTAAGAAAATTATTCTAAAATCATTCAGGAAAACCTCCTTATAGAATTAAAATAATATGGTCAGTTTAATATTTAATTGTAGAATTGGTCCTTCTTCATAAAAAGAAAGAAAATATAATGCTTATTCAAAAGCAGAAATAAAGTCATGTTTGTTATTAGAAAAGTTATCTTTGATATTTGAAGAACTAAGATTAAGGAGGTTACAATTGTTCTCAAAGTGGGAATAAATAATTACTAAAAATGCATTTGTCTTATAGGCCAATGGTTCTTAAAAAAAAAATCAACATTCCCTTTTGTAAAGATGAGAAGACAAGGTTAAGATGAAGGCTTGATTGACCTTTAAGTGCTAAGATATCCGTTTATCATTCTTTTAAGAAAGTTGTTGATATTCTTATAGGGTATAGGGCATAAACAGTTTAAAAACTGGGTCTGAGAGCCAGGTGTTATAAGATGCACATGTTATGGTTGAGTTATGAGTGTCAGCCACATCTCTTGTTTCAGTTAAACACCTCACTAAACCTGCTGGCAGAGCCTGAACCACTTCATCAACAGACTCGCCCTCTCATAAGTAATCCCAGCAAATGGCATCCTGCTCATCCTCAAGAAGTGTGAGAGAGGTCTGAGAGGGTGCCCATGCTGCGTGCTCCCCATCTGAGGAATGGCATGCCAGGATCAGCTGCGGAAATTAACAGGTTTGGGGTAAGCTGGGTCAAGAGCATGCAATATATACACAAAACACTCTCTTAGGCAAGAATAAAACATGCTGGAAACTTGTAGAACAGGAAGGAGGGTGAGCTTTTGCTACAGTGATCAACAAAACATATTACTAGGTATTTTTGGCAGGAAAATATTAAACTTCCCAGGCCTCTAAGCACTTAGCAGTCGATAGCAGCTTATGACACTGATGGTTATTTTGGTGGAGTGACATGATATGTTAGGCAGACCACAATTCATTCCTCTTGGACCACTACAAAACCCTACATGGTTGTAATTTTCTCTTCACGTTTACCATGACCCAGGGTTGAACGGCGCTCTCGTTCTCATTTTCCTGCGTATTAACCATTCAAATGTTAACACTCTGATAATGGACAGAGAATGGTTCTTAAGAATTACAAGGTTATGAAATTTCATTGCTGAATATAGGATAAGTAGATACAAGTATCTGAATACTACTGTGGTCTATTAAGCATAGAATTTATGGACAGCCTTTTTACTGTTGCTGTTTACAAGAAAAAAATAGTTTCCTTTATAATCATCCAATTTAATACTAACATGCAATAGTATATTGAATATAATATACTGTATTACATGTTTTAATTATTCACTTAAAAAAGTACATCTGTCTCCTCAATAGACTGTTAGCTCCTGAAGGGTAGGAGAAAGATTGTATTTTATTCATCACAGGGTCTAACAGTAAACAGATGCTCTATATATATTAATTGAATAAGTGAATGAAGTATTTCCAGATTCCTTTTTAATGAACATGAAAATTTACTACGTGTTGGGCTGTACAAAGCTTACTTCATGTGTTCCTAATGGCCACTGTAAAATCTAGATACTTTTATTTTTTCTAACTGAGGGGAGGAAGAAATGGAGGCCTACAGGGTAAGTAATATGCCTAGTGTCACAGTTAGTGAGAGTTGCAGTCAGAATTTAAACCCAGGTCTTGCTAACTTCATAGTTAGAGAAGAGATTTTCAGTTAAAATAAACAGTTAAAAAGGTATTTTGAGAAAGTGTGTTTTGTTAATCAAAAAAGAATGACTTAGTAATATTACTTTTTGTATAAATGCAAAGGCAAGATGAAATTTGGACTTACGGCTCTTGGGAACTTGGTACTTTAAAAATCCTGTGGCCCTTAGGCAGTGAAGATCTTTAGTTACTTAGCTGAAGTTATTGTTCTATATAAAACAGGTTTGGGCAGAAGTACCTGCTGATTCTAAGTATGAGTGAGAGAGCGTAGTAGGATAGGCTGAGTCAGAGTTCAATGACCTCAAAATGGTCTGGGAATGCTTTCTGCCTGCTGGACTGCATGGCCAGTCATCCAGGGGAAAGAAATCACCCACTGTATTTTAATGGAAAATTTGTCATTCTGGTTTTAATTGAAGGATTAAAAGGGAGAAATGAGAATACTTCAGACCTGAATTCCTGTGTGATTTAGGCTGCCAGGCTTCAAAGATTTCTCCTAGGCAGACAAAGAAGGCAAGGCCTGGTCAAGAGATACTGCCTTTGTTTGGTTTCCCAATGAAGCATACTGTGAGACAGGATTCTAGTGTAAGTGGTTTATTCAAGGTCATCCCAGGAAATAGCAGCTGGGGAGTAGGCAAGTCAGACAGGGAAGGAAAAGAAACCAATAAAGAGTTTTACATCAAGCAAGTGACTACCCTGGTGAAACTGGTGCTCAATCCCTCTGGGCTACTGGGCTACTGGGAGGCCCTGCAGAAGGTGCACCTTAAATTATTCCAGCAGAGGGGCAAGGAAGCCGAAGTGTTCTGTCTGCCAACCTCTCATTCATCATTGGTTGATGGCTACTTTTGAGATCAGAAACTGGTACTTCCTGTGTGTCCAGAGTGGACCAAGCTTTCTCTATGGCCGAAGAATCATCGGTGTTTTCGGTGAGCAGCTTTGGGTGTGCAGAAATGAGTGCCAAGGCACTATGGTACCATATACTTTAACACCGGCTACAGGTATAGCAGTAAAAATAGTAATGCTCAGCCATGTCTGTAGCACTTTGAAATTTAACAAAGAATTTTCAGAAGCAATACGTGATCTCAGTTTTGATTCTGTCAACCATCCTGTGAAGTCAGGAGAGATACTATCAGTCTTAATTTCCAGAAGAGGAAATGGAGGCACAGAGAGTTTAAGTATGTTGCTCATGGTTACACACATTGTAAATAACAGGGCTGGAGTAACAGGTAATCTTTTGACCTAAAGTTCATTTGGCTTTCCATTCTACTGTGTTACAATTGAGTAGCATATAAATTTATGTCTTATATGTCATCAAATTGTAAAACTTTCTTCAGGGGTATTTAGTAAGATATGGAAACTTTCAGCCAAAGGAAGTTGAACTTTTTATTTTTTATTTTTTAAATAGAATGGATAGTCTGTACTTCTATACCTCACTGGGATTTTGTGGAGACAAGTATAATTAAAGTTTGCATTTTGGGTGGTGTTTTATATCCTCATATTGGGGGGAATCACATATAAGTGAGAAATTAAGGAAGTTGGATTTGTGGGTACCCAGCTTGAATGAAAAAGAAATAGACATACAGGAAGAAAACAGAACAAAGAAAGAAAAAGGCACCCGGGCAAGTGTTATCAACATGAATTAAATATCTCCACTGTTAACATTTTTCTTTCTCCTCTTCAGTAACTTTAGTATGTATATCAGGTGGTCAGTCAGTTCATTAACAATTGAAGTTTACTGAATTACCTCACCTACTGAATAAAATACCAAACCCTCTATTCCTCTTTTCACACCTGGTCATGGACACAGCAGCACAACAGTGTTTATTCAGTCTTTGTATAGAACAAACATAGATATTATTTAAAGTCTTGAATGAGTATCCATTTTCAGGTAGCATATGCCGTCACCTACTGTGAACATTTCTGAAGTCCTCATGATTATTCATTTTAGAAATGCTATGTAATATTAATTGCATAGATTACTAAAAATCCATGGCAACATGAGTAACATTTTGAATGATATTAATGTAATTTTTCTATTATTTTTCCCAGTAGGGATTTTCCAGTTGGTTCACCTGAGGCATCCAGCTTGCTGGGAGATTAAGATATCTAGGTAATACTCGGGTTTTGACATGCAAAATGGATTGCACAGCAAATTAATATCACCAAAAACAGATTTTCTAAACTCCTTTGGTTTCCTCTGTTGCCGAATTTCTTGTGCCGTGTTGTTAATATTCTACCATGTTAGTGACAGAGCGGGAAGCCTCGGGCTTTGTCCATCATGGGGCTTAACTGGTGCCTGGGAGAAGGAGGCAATGATATAAAAGATGTAAATGAAAGTTGTGTCTCTCTGGCCCTGTAATATTATAAGGGGGACTAAGGCAAGCCAGGAGCAGACACATATAGATGTCTGCCCAGATTTTTACTTATTTGGAGTTGGCCTAGAGAAGGCCAGGTACATTAGTAAGAGGACTCTTTTTTTCCCGTGTCATCTAGCAGGTTGCCCATACTGACCTAGTCAGATCCAGTTAAATTTAGTGGTCTCCACCATGACCAGGCAGTCATTCAGTTCCTGATGTTCAGTTATCCCAGCCTATCCTTGTTTTTTCCTCGAGGTAAAAATAAGAGTCTAAGTTAGCAGCTTTCCCGAGAGTTTTGGTACAGCAGGGGCAAGGTGGCTTCATAGCAAGACCTGCTGAGTGGACAGCTCGAGCTGGGCTTGTGTGGAAGTGAGCTAAGGCAGATATCCCATGGGTTTATAGTAGAAGCTTAGGTGAGATCAGGATAGCCAGGAACCGTCACCAGGAGCATCACTTGAGCCAAGAGAATTAGATCCAAATTCAAATCTTCCTGGGCTTCTGCACTGGAGGTCTGCAGGGTACAAGACAAGACAGACCAGAGGCATTGCCCAAGGACCAGAGGATAAAAAGATAGCATAGGATTCCATAGTTTCTCAACACTACAAGGTCATGTAATAAGGTCTTTGTACTCCTCCACTCATATATCCATTCACCACTTATGGACTAAAGAAGAGAGTAAGTGAGATTTTCTAAGAGAAAGAACACTTTATTGTTTTTTTAAATCCCGTGGAGAGTATGCACCAACTAAAGGACTATTTGAATTATTGGGTTTTATTAAGTTTAAACAATTGGCTATTTTTCCTGGTTAGTTAGTAAAGGAGGGGGGGTGGGGCATCAAAAGAAAGACCACATCATTTAAAGGCAAAATTAAGACATTACTTTTTCTGTACTTCCAAAATGCTGTGTGATTTAACATTTTCTATTCTGATATATTCAATTTCTTTAACATATCACATCTCTTAAGCCTTCGAGATGGGGACCTCAAACTGGCCTTTACCAATTCCTCTTCATTTGATCTGTGCAACGTTTCTAAGTGTCCTTTATCCAGTCTTTTCTACTATCAACCTACTCCACATTTCTTTTTACTTCACTTAGACTAAGCCTTCTAACTTGTAGTCGCAATTCATGTCTTCTTCCCACTGCAGTCCATCTAGACTGTTGTCATATGAATTTTACTGAAGAACATGGTATATTTTGCTATTTCCTTGCTCCAAAATCTTCCTGCCTCAAAAGCAAATACCATGTCCCTCACACTGGGATTTGAAGATTTCTTAGGCAGGGTCCTGCTCCACCAACAGATCCGTTGAGGATCTCTGGAACAGAGTACATGTTCCCCTACTGGGTCTTTGTACTGTCTCTACTTCCCCAGAGATCCTTCTTTTCCATCTCTTCCCTGTGGATGGCAAATTCAAGCTTTAGAACAAATGTCACCTCTTCCAGAAAGTCTTTCCTGATATGTTCAGGCAAAAATCATTTTTACTACCTTATCTCAGCACTGTTTGCATGCATGTTAAATCAGTGTATTGGTCTTATCCCCCCTATTAGACTAAATCCTTTATATGCCTTGCTTATGGCAGTTGTTCAAAATATGGTGATTTTCTTGAATGATTAAAGGGAGGCAGTAAATCTTTTCAACTGTAACAGTGAGTTAGTAATGTAAACACCTTTGTATTAGTTACTGTACATGGGCACTGAATGATTTTTAAGAGGTACAAGTTAAGTAAAAATAATTTCTTATGCCATGTAACACATCTCTGTTGTTGCTGATAAGTTAAACAGGAATGTGTGAAAAGTCATGGCAAACACTAACAGTTGGAGCTTAGCCCAAGGCCTATAAATACCTAAAGAGGACTCTTGAAGACTGAGGATGGTTTTAATGGAACACATTGTTCTATGTAGATTATATAAACACATCGTTTTAAAAATACAAAATTAGAATATGTTTATAGTTCTCTACCCACTGGATCTTAGTAGTCTTTATTTTCAAGCCACTTGAACAGAAACAAATGAAAACTTATATAACATGAATGAATTTTGATATTTTTGATTCCATGTATTTTTGAATAGAAAATTTTTCTTCCTTTGAATTATCATGGGTAATATTTATCCTGAGGATGAACATGTTTTCAACATAATTAATATCCTATAATTTTAAATTGGAGAAGTAATATTGGATTTCACATATTAAAATAGTTTGGTTTTCCATCTCTTTAAAATTTATTTGAAATGTGGACATTCTCATTGATTTCTGTCTCCATAGTCTATATTCCAAGGACGTGGAATATTTTGGATTCAAATAGTGTTTCCTTTCCTTTTAATTCTTGCCTTGTGGAATAAGAAAGTTTGGATGGCCAATAAAATGGGACTTTTAAGCATCCCTCTAAATTGTAAAAAATGGGATCAATGAACTGAGTAAGTATTCCTTAGACACTTGAGATCTTTTATAGACTTAGAATTCTTTTATGTTGGGGAAATCTTTAGTATAGGGGGCACATGTAAGGAGAGGAAAAGAATTCTTTCCCTATCTCCTGTTTCTTCTTCAAACTAGATGTGAAAACATGAAACTTGATCAAATAATCTAATTTGAAAATTATAACATGAACACAAAAAAGGCAATCTCTGTATTTCAAATGGAATCAATTCTTGGCATCAGGGACTCCCCAAAGGGAACCAATTTTAATCCGATGAGCCAGTTCAAGAGAAGTATTACGCTTTAGCAGACTAAACTACATGTCAGCAGTATAAACTAAGTATTACACTTTAAGCAGAAAAGGACCTGTCCTGAAAATATGTGTGCCTGTGAGTGTTTTTGAAAACAGATTGGGATACTGGGCTGTCGTGATGTGCACTTACCTATAAGCCAGCAGTCATGTTCCTTGCCCTTCCTGATCCAGTGGCAGGAGCCACAGGGAGGAGTGTCGCTTTCTGAGATCTCCACCTTCCTCTCCTCTTTGGCACACATTGATTGACAGCCACTCATATCTCGTTTCCCTCCATTTGGTTTATAACCACAAGGTGACTCTTTTTTGGGCTACATGAGTGGGTATGTTTATTTGGCAGAATTGATGAGCCCTGGCCTCATAAAAACTGTATTGGAATGATACAAAACACAACCGTTTTCAAATCCAGTAATTTTACAGCCAATTAAAAGACTCTTTAGAGAAAACATAATGCATTTGATCAAGCTGAAAAATTCAGTGATTCGTATGAATGCATGTCCCTTTTTTGTTGTTATTTTTTAAAGTTTCCATCTTATCAGCATGGCCCGTCAGCCAAGGATACATTTGCAAAGCAAATAATACAGCTGATACTCTATTGTGTTTTTATTACATGGTTAGTTTAGTTATCTTTCCTTTCCCTAGTGTAGCATTTTGATAATGGTTGCTTGCTTTCTGAAATTTAGATTTTAATTCACTCTTTAAATCTAACTAGGAGGAAATTTAAATTAAAATGATAAACATGGTATCTAACATACACTAATGAAATTGTCTAAAAAAAAAACGATGGCTTGCATGTGTATCTGTTTAACATGGTTCATCAAAACTGTTGCAGTGGTATGTAATTTTAATGTAAAATTGCCCTCTTTGCAGGGAATTGAGCCTGCTGCTGGATCTTTAAATTTTCAGTGTCTGTTGTCATAGCAACCAGAATTGACTCTGGTACCCACTGTGTTCAACATAAATTAATTTAAAGACACAGCATTTCAAACAGTTTGTCAATTTGAAGTCTGTATCTGGCTAGGCCTCAGATTCCAATGCTGTTTTGTGTTTAAAATATCATTAAAATGTGTTCATTTTATGTTAATTAGACTTAATTGTAGGATTTAGTGTCTTAAATGTGATTTAAGAAAAATGTTGAAAACTAGTTTCTGAATTATTTGTGAGGTGCAAGCTTCTAATAATGTAGAGTATTTCCTTTTTAAAAACACTGGAATGTTACTGTTTGTCCACTCCAAATACCCTAGTATTATCTGAATAGACAAGCTTGATGTTACCAAAATAAATCCTCATTTTGAATGCTTTAGTCAAAGATCCTTCAGGCTCTGCACTCTGACAGTCTTCTAAGAAGAAGGAAGCTGGCTATCTCCTGCCACTTTTTATGCCTAATCAGTCCCTATTACCTTGAAGAGACATGGATTTTCACATTTAATCATTCTAACCAGTTTTAACGTATTTTTTTCATGTAACTTTTAGGGCATTTGGTTTTCAATGTAGACACAGTTAAGAGACCAAAGAAGTAATATATATATATATATATATATATATATATATGTATACACACACACACACATATATAATAATATATATTAATAATATATATATGGCTCTTTTGATGAGGTTCAAACCTGTCTTGCTTTCTCTTTCTGACCTAGGCAATTTTTACAGCTGAACCTACAACATTTGTTCAATAAATATTTTATGTTTTTTATACTCTATTATCGTAAAAGTAACATGTGGAAGTAAATTACACATTATGATAGATGTGAGAGCTTAAGGAAGAGAGAAACTATATATATATTAATAATTATATTAATTATATAAAACTATATATGAATAATTATATATTATTTTTATATAATTAATATAATATATATCCTATTTGAAATTATCTAATTTATTGCTATGATATATTAATTTTATTATAGGAAAAGATTTCCAATATTTTCTAATAGTTCTAAGTTGTCCAATAAAAAATATCACACCTTATTTCTGAGGAATAAATTTGTTCTTCATAGTGCTATTGAGCTTTATGTCATGCTCTTCTGATCATGGGAAATATTTCTTCTCTTCCTCCCAGAAAGAAGTGTGGTTTTCTCGGAAATGATTTTATTTTTTCTGAACTATGCAATGTTAACTTGAAGTCATTTGAACCATAATCCTTCACTTTTGGATTTAAAATGATAGACTAGCTTGTGGGATTTCAGGAACACTGCCTTCATATTTCTTCTGAAATTAGAAAGAACCCTGTACATTAAATATTTAGAACTTTAGTTGTACACATAAAGCTCAGTTGCTACATCAGCCTAAGGTTTATATGCATGACTTGTTTTCTACCTTGCTATATTGATATAAACTAGAACAAGACATTTAAGGAAAGACAGGAATCTGTTACAGCCCTTATGTGAGTCATCAATGCCCACTAGACAGTGTTATTAATAAACCAGTAGAGACAACACATTTGAAATTCACTGCTCCTGAGGGGATTTGTTCTAGGAGATATATATATATATATATATATATATATATATATATCTCAAATCAAAATGTGGAAGTCTGAAAACTTTCCTGGTTGAATTAAGTCCCATGAACACCTGTCTCTAGATGAATATGCTATCAATCATTACACTAAATCTTTTGTTGATTACCATAAGTAAATTTGGAAATTTATCACTAGATTCAACTGAAAACACATTTTTAAAAGAATATTGAGAATTCCTTAAATAATAAACACACACTTGGGGATTAAAAACAATTAAAATTTAATGTGATAACTGACCCATAATCAAAGGCTTCATATGAATGTAGTTTATAATGACCCAGAAGGGGTAATAATGAATGATGGTGAAAAGACTCTACTTGGAACTTTTGTGGGCTGAGATACTATTTTCTCCAAATTACTCTGATTTCTATCCTGAGAAGCTTAAATTTGATATGGTGACACAGATTTGGAGACTTGGGAAAACAGGAGTCACTTTTATAAAGCATTATCCTGAGGATTGTGACCAGAGCTACGTCCTTCCCTAATCTGAGCATCCGCACTAACAAACTCCGTCTGAAATGAAGGGGCTTCTAGATTCACACGACTATTAAAGTTACCCCAAAATGGATTTATACCTCCAGCTCCTTCCATATTGCATGGCCATAAATAAAATAAATTATGGAATAATACTAATATTTTGAGAGGTAGTACTGTACCCTCTCCCCTTTCTGTTCTAGTCAGCTTCAGCAGTCCAAATGTCTGGGGAGAGATCTAAGTTTGCTGGAAAAGGAATGCAAAGACAAAGAATAAGTAACTTCTGCTTTGTCAAATAAGATTAGAAAGGAACACAATAGCCAGGCAATTTACATAAGACAGGATTTCCCGATTTTCTTTATTCCTTTCCTGCTCTTAATCCTTGGGTATTAAGGTTGTAGGAATCTGCTTATAGTAGTCTTCTGTAGAATAGAGCAAAGTCCCCTTTTGCCTTTGACAACAGAGCTATAAGATGGTTCTTTGTGACAGAAGGGGAAGTATATAAACTACAAGAAGGTACCCTTTCCTGGTCTGGAAATTTTGTTAGAGGTTGCCAAGAAAACAAGAAGAAGGATGTCTTTCTCTCCAAGTCCAGAGGGTGTGAGATGAGTCAGAGAATACCCATAGGCTTGGGAGTGGAGAAGGTAAGAAGGGATGGGGCATAGGGGAAGGTGTCATCTTGCTCCCCACGTGGGACTCTGAAAAGCGGTCACCTCTGTGGTTGAACCTGTGCCATTTTGGAAGGTAGGCCACATCAACGAGACTGTTCAGTAGCAAGGAAGGAGACTGTAAAGCTCAGGAAATCAATGTGGCATTAATGCAGAATTAAGCCAGTGAGTCTATCATAGCAAGAGAACTGGGGTTGAGCCAATGGACCTAGAGGTTGGAAGAAAAATGTGACAGTTACTTGAGAGTTGGTAGGAATGGGAGCTGAGGTGAGGTCCGGTCAGCCTTTGTCCTGCCCATGGCAGATCTGAGTTCCACTAAATACAAGTTTTAGTTGTGAGTGCCAGAAGGGGCAGCTGCTTTCAGGTGGATAAGGGTGTCATCCCAGAGATCAGAAGACTTTCTGTCTGAGGACTCAGATCCTTCTCCTCTGCCACAAGTTCAACCATTTGCTCTCAGCATATATTAGCCATCACCTTGGGAAAAGAACCTGGGAAAAGGGAGAATGTTGGCAAAATGGAGCATTTTTTGTCTAAGAGAAATTGAACACTGCTCTCTATAGAAACTACTTAGATTTTCAGGTTGGACTGAGTTTAAAAACTGAATTGAACTGCTTCCCCCCCCTTCTTTCTATCTGTCTGCCCCGTTCTCCCTTACCTTTCTCTCTCTAGGACTCTAATTACTATATGTCCCAAGGTAATGGAGGCTTTGTTCATTATTTTTTCACTCATGCTTCCCTCTGTGCTTTTATATAGATGATTTCTTTGGACTGTCTTCAAGTTCAGTGATCTTTTCTTTTATTATATGCAATCTACTATGAATTTCATCCATTGAATTTTGTATTTTGGATTTTTTCCTTTTCAAAATTTTATTTAGTAGTATCTCATAGTTTCCACATCTGTTCTGAAGTTCCCTATTTTATCATCTATTATATCCAATTTTTTCTCATAGTTTCTCTAACATATTTATTATGGTTATTTATCTGTTAATTCTAATATCGGGTTTTGTCTTTGTCTAGTAACTGTTTTTTTTTCCCCTCTTAACTATGAGTCATATTTTTCAGTTTGTTCATATTGACTGCATACTGGATAATTATTGATGCATTATAGAGACTCTGGATTCCACTATCTTCCTCTGAATAGTGTAGTGTTTTTTTGTTTTTGTTTTTTTTCCAATCACGTAGTTAACTTGCTGGTAAAGCATTTAGTCCTAGTTTGTAAGTTTTTTTTTCTTTTTTCTTTTTTAAGATTTATTTATTTATTTTGGAGCGAGAGAGGGAGAAAGAAAGAGAACTCAGGGGAGAGGGGCAGAGGGAGAGAGAGAATCTCAAGCAGACTCCCTGCTAAGCATGGAGCATGACACGGGGCTTGATGCAGGGCTGGATCCGATGACGCTGAGATCATGACCTGAGCTAAAATCAAGAGTCAGACACTCAACTGACTGAGCCACCCAGGTGCCCTTTAGCTTTTAGTTTTTAATCCTAGAGTGTGGTCCTTCTGGGACTTTAATGGAAATCCTGATGTATTTATGAACCCTTAATTCCAAAATCTGACTTACTCATAAGGTGCATTCACTGAATTCTCTCTAACCATTGCCTCACCCCAGCACCCTACATATCTGAAGTTTAGGAACCAAAGGTTTGAGTGGGGATCATACATAGATTTATATATAGAAGGGGGTTTTATTCTTCTGTAGTTCTTTCCCCCTGAGCTCTCAATTTTTAGCCATTCAGGCAGCCCCCAATTCTCTCCTCTGACTCTTCTACAATAATATCTTACTTCAGTCCTATCTACCCTAGGCTGTAGACTGGGAAGTGCCATTAGGGGAAAAACATATAAATGTGGTTCTCCACCAGAGTGTTTTCCTTCTTCCGAAATCATATCTTCTTTTGTTTATGCTGATTTTGTCATTCTGCCTGCCTTCACACAGTAGTACTTTTCCCCAGACTTTCTAATTGTTACCAGCAGGAGGGCTTGTCTGAAACAACCTACTTTACCATTATTTAAAAACCAAAATTCCTAAAGTAGGAATGAGCTGCAGTATAGAGACCAAGGAATAATGATAAGAGATAAGGTTGAAAATATAAACAAGAACTTAATCATGCAGGGTTTTGTAGGCCTTGGTGAAGATATTGAAATTTATTCTAAACATTATATAGGCATGAGAGAATTTTAAGGAGTTATTTAATTTTATTTAAAGATACAGTGATAGTTCTACATGATCATATGGTAAATAATAGTACAGGTAGATCTACATGGAAATACATGGCAAATAGTAATATTGGATAGGGTATTAATCATAAAAGATATGTCTAGGGCAGTAATAAGTAACATAATATAAAACTTCAGAGTGGATAATAATACTGATGGCTTAATCACCAAGCAAGGATGCTCACCAGTTGATTTAAAAAATAAAAGAGAGATAGTCATGGCTTTAAAAACTGAGATTCTTCTGATAACTAAGGATAGTTCCTCATTCCTTCATTTATTGAGGACTTCCAAGGTACTATTCTAGGTACTAGGGACCCAACAGTGAATAGATACATTCCTGGAAAAACATAAGATAAGTCTTTGTAGTTTTGACATTTCGTCTCTGACATATTCCAGATAAGTTTACTTTCTCAGTGAGACCTGATTATTGAACTTCTTTTTTTAGCTCTCTTTGCTAGTGATCAAATTCTAACCCTAAATTATAGCAAGAAGAACACATAATAGAAAAAAACCCTTTGAACCATGGATACAGTGTGGTAATAAAAATTTCTTTTAATTTGAGCTCCAATTTGACTAAATGAAATCCCATTTTTCACTTATTAAAGGTTTTTTTTCCTGATAGTTTAGACCACTTCACATTTCTTTTGGCAAACTGAGGAGCTAGGGTTGTAGTTTATTTATTAATGTTTTAGTCTCACTAAGGAGACTGTAAAAATGATTTAAATTAAGAAGAAATCCTGCTGTCAGTTCCAGAAGGAAAACCATGTGCCTTCTAAGGAAAATCTCTGAGGTTTCTTTTTGTGTGTGTGTTAGTGTGGGCAGCTCAAAAGCCAGCAGCCAAATAATAAAACAAAAGGGAATATTTACAGATCCATTGCATGCAGATCTGTTCTTTAGGTTTGTGAGGGAGTCCTACTTAACTTTTTTATTTCAGGGCTTTTGGCACAATTTTAAATAAACAACACATCCATGTGGGAGCAATGAGGAGGAACTGTAGCATCTGGTATGACTTTAAAAATAACTTCCTACTTATATAACTGAGATTTTACTAAAGATCAATGAGATTTTTCAAGTCTGAGACCTGAAGTTGGATAGCATGAAATAGTTCCTTTGGAAGCTATTGATTCATGTAGCAGTGCTTTTTTGAAAGAAAAACATTCTTCTCCAACAAGCAGATGTTAACAGACCATGGCCCTGGAGTCGTAACTCTAGGTTCCTGAGATCCAAGTTTGTGTTCTCAGCTTCATTTACAATCATTAAGAGCCTTTTACTTTTAATTACTTCTTTATTGATCTCATAGCACACATTTCTTCTAGCCTGTACAAAATGTCAACTTAAGTGCAAGAAGCAGGACTGCATTCACCATTCACAATCAAGCTAGCCTGCTTAGCTACAACCCAGAATGGTGCTCACTGGTCCATTGTTTCTGGATGGCAATATTATGGCTGCTGAGATAAAAACTGCTTTACTGCTTTAGCAGCTAAGCCCTGTGCTGCTTCTGAAATATGATATTGTAGAACTGTCTTTGGTTTTTCAAATCTGGGGAGCTGTGGAACATGTTGAAATCAAAAACTTGTGGCCAATCCAACAAATATTCATTGGGTTGTCTTTTAAACTTCCTTTGGAGGGTGTTTTTCTTCAACAAGAAATGGGTCTGCAAGTGGGATATACTCCCTAAAGAATTCTGAGCTTTGACATGTCACATTAAGTGTCTTACTATCTCTGAAAATTAAGAGCTTTCTAAATATTAGGTCATAGAGAGCAGTGTACAATAATGGATGTTAATCCTAGGTCCTTATGCAAAACTTTTTAGGGGCATGGATGGGATTAAAAAGTGGGTGCCCATACTCATTTCTTGACAAATTATAAACTCCTTCTATGACTTATTTATCTTGTGTTCTCCTTTTCAACTCTCTCTTCTCAACGGCATATGAACTTGCTGCTCCCATAAAATGAATACGAGGTTCAGGGGAAACTGAATTATTGGAAATGATGTATATTTTATAAAGAAAGGTTTGTAAAGGTCTACCTGCCCATAGCATCCAAAAGAAGAAAGGAAAAGGAGAGCATATATTTTGAAGGCTGCAGGGATACCCAGCCCATGTTTATGGTCTGTCATTCTCTCATCCGGTCATTAGCAGTTCATTTTGCTCCTATGGTTGCTTTCAATAATTCCTGTCTGTTTTGAGTTCTAGGAAAATAATTTGTGTATCCTAATCGGCCATCTTTGCCTTTTTTCTTTGAATTATGCAAATTTCAGTCATCCCTCTACCCCAAATAATCAAATTACTATGCTAATAAAAACAGACTGCATTTACTTAGGCCACAGACTCTACTATCATGTGCTAAAAGAAACACTTGCTTTCCTAAAATCAGATTAAATGTAATAAAGATTTTCTTTTTATGGAGAAGGAAATGGGCTCTGAAAAATTTTAGAGAAGCATTATCAATGTAGAAAAGAATAAGGCAAAGAATCAAGGGAAAACTTTTGATAAACTACTGACAGGAGTAAACTTAGAAAACTTACACCTCTTTTAGATGAATATACATATAAATTTAGGTAAATATAAATTTAAATATTTCAATAAAACTCAAAGAATACTGCTTTCCTTTTTAGTTATTTATCATACCCCTAAAGTGTGCACAGAACTCACTGTGCATTTAAGCTCGGGCCCACAATGTGGCATTTAAGCTGGCACCCAAATTTATGTGTTCTCCAGGTGACTGACTATGCCAAGTATTGTTTGATTTGGCAGATTCCCTCCAAGTTCTCTTAGAACTTCAATAATAGCTAAATGATGGGATGTATCTGTTAGCCATCTATGATGCTAATATGAGGTTACTGTAATTGAAACTAAGTCCCAGGAAAGGACTTGCAATAACCTTGTCATTAAATTGCACGTAAGAACTGAAATTCTCCATGCTGACCCCATCCCAATCTTGGTATGGCTTTCTCTTTATTGACTGGATTGTCTTCATGCTCCTTCTTTCTCACCGTTTTCTGATACCTGCTCTCAAAGCATCCCTCCCAGCCTTCCAAAACACTCTTCTATATACCTGATGTGTGTAAGTCCTCCTGGTTTATTTTTAATCCAGTACTTCCATTTGTGCCTTTATGGAGAGAAAAATTAGAGACACAGTGAATTCTTTTTTTATACCTTATTGTTTTTATATTTTCTTTTTTTGTTGAAAATTTGCCATCCCATCAAATAAAATGCAATCCAGGTTACAAAGACCAAACCAAGCCCAACATATTCACATTTGGCCATTTCTTTCTGAGTATTTCTTCCATCCTTCAATCTGTAACGGGGTGTTCTGGCTGAGTCAGCGCTGAGACTCATCAGTGCTATTTGTATGAGTCTCTCTAGCACCAATTCCAGAAGTAATTTTTGTTTTTTCTTTGTGCTCTGTGCAGGCAAAGCCTTTTTAACTGTCACTGAATCCTTGGGGATGCTATCAGCTACTTGAGGGAAATAATTCCTTTCTGGAAAGAAATGATCTATCAGGGTAGGCTGGACTCATCAACAAGTTCTTGTAGTGTTTGACCCATCACATCCAGAATGTTAGCAGCACCTGTAATGCATTGGCAAGGCGGGGAAGGGGAAAATGTGAAAGAACTGTGTTACTAGGGTCTCTTGCTTCTATGCTCCTGCGCTGAAAGGAGATTAGATGAGGAGCACCAGGAGTCAGTAATATAGTGAAGGGACATGCTATAAAGTTGTGCTTTTCAAACTTCAGCAAGCATGACAATCACCTGGAGAGCTTGTGAAAACAGAATTCTGAGACTTTGATTCTGTCAGTTTAGAGCGTGGCCAGAGATTTTGAATCTTAATAAACTTTCTCTGCATCCTTGCCGACTCCTGTTGTTTCCTGGATTGTTAATTTTAGTCATTCTGATTGGTGAGGTGATATCTCATTATAGTTTTGATGATATGATGTAGACTTGTTTTGTAGATTTGATGATCATATGTGGAATTTAAGAAACAAAACAGATGAACATGGGGGGTAAAAGGCAAACCGGGAAAGAGACTCTTAACTATAAGGAACAAACTGAGGGTTACTGGAAGGGAGGTGGGTGGGGGATGGGCTAAATGGATAATGGGGATTAAGGAGGGCACTGGTTGTGATAAACGCTGGGTGTTGTATGTAAGCGATGAGTCACTAAATTCTACACCTGAAACTAATATTACACTGTATGTTAACTACCTGGAATTTAAATAGAAACTTGGAGAAAAAAAAGAATCAACTAGGGTTTATTAAAACATACATTTGCTGGGCCCTGCCTCTAGGTATTTTGACTCAGTAGTCTGGGTGAGGGCCAAATAACTTGCATTTCTAGTAAGTTCCCTGGTCATGCTGATGCTGTTGGTGCTGGACTACACTTTGAGAACCACTGCTCTAAAGAATGGAGGTAAAGGTGAGTCACCAGCTCTGTGCAGGGAGTCCACAGAGTCTATCAGTATTTGGGGCATAGCCAATCTGCAGACAGACTGGGGTACTCTAAGCAGCAACAGTGACATTAAGGTTCTAGCAGTCCACAGGATCACTGGAGACATTTGGAGATGTGTTTTATTTTGTTCAAACCAGATTTTATTTGAATCTCAAAGAGCAAGATAACTTCACCTGACACTTAGCGTATAGGATTTAGAAAAGAAAAAATACAGTGTTCTGGCCACGACTCATTATATGTAAAATAATCTCTGTTTTGAGTACTCTCAGAAAGGCTTCAGAAGATAAAAGGCTGAGTGAGATGCTGTTTTTACCAGAGTGGATGACTAAATGGGTGGGCTGGGGACAAACTCTGTCCTTAGGCTCTGTGAATGAAGGAAAAGAAGGAAGGCATTTGGGTGTGACATTTTAATGAGAATAGTTATACTTAAAACAACCCAAAGAACCCTATCTTCCTAATTTTTGAAGCGGAATACTTAACCTCTTTTAACCAAAATGTGGAGGCTGAGGTATTTTCAGCATCTCAGGAGACTCATTCTCAGAATATCTCCAAGGAAATCTGTTAGTAGTAATCTATTCAGACGTATTTCAGTTCAACTTCAGAAGTGAATGTCTCTAAGGGAACTCTGTATTCAAATCCTCCTCTGGAATAAAACCTCTCTGTGTGAGGGAATATTCTCAACAGGAGGCTGGGAATCAATCTATCATGGGAAAGATTGATTAGAATCACATGGTTGATAGAATTCATGTGATTCTAATTACATTAGAATCAGATGCTACACGTCGTCCTGTTACTCTGCTGTGGCCCTTAGGTGAGTCTCTCTCCCTCCCCGACTCCCTTTCCTCCCATGCTGAAAATTGTAGCCAACCTTGTGGATGAAAATATACGGGATTCTTTAGGGATGTTGGGGCAGAGAAAATGTAATTAAATACTGGATTTGAGCCTGGTGTATTAAGATTACGTTCATAGATATTATCCACCAAGGATTTTTATCAAGTCAGACTCTTTCCCTTAGGCCATTTTTTTTTTTTTTTTTCCTCTTGGGGGAATCTTGGGGAGACAATTAAATGGTTGAGCACAAATTGTTTCCCCTTGCTGGAAATAACTCAAAGTGCATATATGCCTTATCAACTATAGGTAAATTAGATCATCTTTCCATACATAAAAAAAAACATATAGCTTATAGAGAAAGACAATTATAATTGACCCCTTCTGTAAAAATCCTTTAGGATACAGAGAGGACATGCCAACTGTAGCTTAAGTGTATTTGCTGGAAGTCAAAAATTCTTTCCCAAATTTGGGCCTCTTCCTGCTAAGTCAGGATTTGGAGTTTGGGAAACTGGAGAGCTAATATTCTGCTTCTCAAATCATGCCCAGAGATGATTGCCTGAATTAAGTACATCACTGTTAAAGGGATGGCAATCCCACCTTTTGGTTCATTACCCTTTTGGAATGTAATGAATTTGAAAAACATCACATTGAACTTCCCATTAATGATCCAAAATGAAGAAGATAAATTTAGATAAATATCAAGAATTAGTCAATGAAAAGAAGATAGAGCAGTATTGAATAAAACTGATATGATTTGCATTTAAAACACAGTTCAGCTCAGCTCAACAAACACATTGAATGTATATTATATTCCAGGTGCTGGTGATACAGAGATGAATAAAACATTGTTTCTGTTTTTGCATAATCCCAGCTAAGGGGTTGGGGGAACTGATATAAAAAATAATACATGCAGAAATAGGAGGTAGAATGTAGTAGGGGATAATGAATATAGACAGTGGAGCTAGATAGACTTTGATTATTTACAATCCCATGTCGTGCTTTAGTTTTGTGGCTTTAAGTAAACTATTTTACTTTTTCTAACCAATCTTTATCATCTCCAGAACAAAATAGACATTCATCAAATGGAAGCTAATGATAATTAAAACTCTGTATTGGTACAGAGGTAACATAGGATAGAGAATGATTTTGAGGGGCTGATCTGGGAATGCTTCAAAGTGGAGGTTGTATCTCTGACATGTTTGGATATGAATAGGAATTCTCCAGGTAGATAATATTTGTGACTGGACTCCAGGTAGAGGAAATAAGTCTTCCAAAGGCATATGCAGTGGAAACTGTAAAACCAGTTTAATATTGCTGTTGCATTCATTATTTGTGGAAAGCAATTAGAGATGGGGCTGGAGAGGAGGTAGGGGCCAGTTCCTCATGACAACCTGGACTCTGATAAGAAGTTTGGACTTGATTCTTTAGGTCAGAGGTATAAGATGTGCTTTTTTGTAATTTTTTTCTGTTTCAGTTTTGTTTTATTTTTGTTTATGTCATCCAGTGTTTAAAAATAGAGATATATCACTTAAAACCCCAGATTTTTTTCTGACTTCTCTTGGAAATTCGCCACAAGGAATCTGCATTTGCTAATGGCAACAACTGGTTGAAGCTGAGTGAAGGCTGCCCCCTCAAGGGGATATGTGCAGTCTTGATGAGCTTTGAGGAAACGTGGAGGTTTTAAGAAGGTTGGTTTTGTGGCAGGATATATCATAGAACTGTCCTTATCTGCAGCTGAGGGAGAGGAGGCCAGGAATTGGGAAGGGGTGTTTGAACATGACACCTTCCAGGGCTAGGTTAATGGAAGAAGGACTTGTAATGTTATTCAGGTTGGTAGAGAGATAATTGTGTTTTTTTGTTTTTTTGTTTTGTTAAGCAAAATGAGGTTAAACATTACTCTAGGAGAGGGGATATGAATGTCATATATAGACTCAGTGAATGTTATTGGTTGGAGAATAACCCTTGCAGGGTAAGATCTCTGATTTTTTTTTTTTTTTTAAGGAGATACCGCTTAAGAAAATCCAAACAAAACAAAAAGTACAATTAAGCTGCAATATAAAATAGGCAGTCATTCCCAATGTTCTTTCTCACCTCTTCTCAAACTGGAAACTTCCCTTCCGCCTTAACCAGCAGTAGAAGTGGATAGAGAGAGAATGTCTATGACTGACACACATCTCACTACCAGCAACCCTCAGCATACAACTTGGAGACCATAAAGATTTCCAAGATCCTAAAAGAGGCCAGAGGCCTGATAGCTGTTGGGTGAAGCAGGGAGGAGGAAGTAGTAAGAGCTCCAAGCACAGGGAAGGCAAGAAGAGGATAATAGAAGGAAAGGAGAGGGAAGGAGTCCATGTGGAGACACTGTACCATTGGAGGGAACATTGTTGTGGAGACATGCTGCACATCTAGGAAGGGACCTTCAAGGATGGGAATTAGATAAAGTAGGGATATAAAGCTGTTCCAAGTCCACCTTCCCACTCTACAAGTTTCATTTTATCCTCTGAAACCTTAAGTAAAGACCTGTCTGGATCTTTGTTGTGTTATGCATTTAGGTTCACTGGTCAGAAAGAAGGGAAAATACTATCTCCCTCCCTCCCCACACCATCCTGGAATGGCAGGCATCTACAATTTTCCTATGAGAAATCAGGCAGCAAAAGGAGACCCTTGTGGATCACATACAACCAGGGAAGGAGGCAGAGTGCTTCCCTGACCTCCTTTTCTTTTCCCCAGATGAGCTTGATGCACTGCTCCCAGTGTGGGCTGAAGATAAAGTGCCTGGGTTATAGATAGGTACCTCATTGGCTACAGAGCACAGAGTGAATTGGGATATGCATGTTTAAGACTGGGGATGGAGGTAGGGACATCAGTTAAAAGATAGTTTGAAGAGGAGGGCCTGAGCTAAAGCTTGGGCATATGGATAGAAAGAAAATGGCTTCATGATATCTCATGTCTCTGGGGTTTTGCATATTCTTCTTTCTTTACCTGGACTGGATTGCCCTCACTCCTGTATCCATTCAAATTCAGTGTTACCTCCACAGTGAAGACTTCTATAAGAAGATTCAAGTCTTTCTTCTTTTCTGTATACTTTTTATCTTATAAATAACTTAATTTTAACAAGAAGGTAGTTGAAACCCTGTCTGCTCACTGGAATTTAAGTTTCTTAAATCCAGGGCACAATGTCTTGGAGAACTGTGATCACCTACATCAACGTGACATGGTTATTAGGACTAAGAACAGAGACCACCTGTGTCAACATGAGTTAGTATTTTGTTCCAGGAAACATTTGCCCAAGAAAGATAAGACTGCAAAGTAATAAATAGTTTCACTATTTGAGTCAGGTAATTCCTGCAAATCAATTTATCTGGGACAACAGTTTGCTGATCCAGGCAAATAGCTCACTTGCCAAACAGCAAAGACCCTCATTTTGCTATGATGATCAATTGTAAACTCTTCTGTCATGACCAATGCTCAATCCCAATAGGTTTTTGCTTTGGAAGTCCCTTCCTAAACCACTTCTGCCTAGATGCCCAACCTCTATGAATATCCCCTTTTCTGTGACATTGCTAAGACTCTCTCTCAAGGTGATGTTCTCCCTTACAATAGAAAAAGACATTGTCTGGTGGTGATATTTTGAGGTACTAAACATCTTTCAGTCTTAATCCTGCCTAGACTAGCATAGAGTGGTGCTTAATATTTGTAGAAAGATGAACAGATGGAAAAAACACAAGAGCAGATTTTCAGTGAGAAGATAGTGATTTCAATTCTAGACATGTTGAGTTTGAGATTTCTGTGATGTGAAAATAGAGATGTCCAATTCCATGCTTAATGATGGAAGGCCCCAGATATAACATTTGTCAGGGAGGTTGGGCACTTGTTTTCTTAATCAGTGGTTTCAAAGTATGGTCTTTAGACACGCAGCATCAACACCACCTGGGAACTTACTTGAAAATGCAAATTTTGGGGCCTCATGACAAACCCACTGAAGTGAAAACTCTTTGGGTGAGGTTCAGCTCTTTGTGTTTTAATGAGCTTTCCAGGTGATCTGATGCACCATAAAGTTTGAGCACTCTTGCCTTAGAGAGTAATCACAACTATCAAGGTTTAAGACAAAATGTTACCCAAACTTGTGATGATCTACTTGCTAAGGCATGCTAATCCTGTGTTCTTTGCAAGGGCAGGTCCTCTGTAACATGGTGACCTGAGAGGCCATATAGCAAAGCAACTGAACTTTGCACTTGAAGCACTTGAAGTTGGCTATACCATTTTCTACCTGTGTGCCTTAAGGAGTCAGTTGCTTAGCTTTTCCCACCCTAGGTTCCTCATCTGTAAAATGGGAATACTAATAGTACTACCTCCTTGAGTTCTTATGATGATTAAATGAATTAATACACGGAAAGTGCTTATATCTGTAATTAGTTAGCTGCTCTAAAAATTTTACCTCTTTACAAAGTCACTGCCCTTTTATTTGCCTAACTAAATATTTCCTGTCTTTTTAAGTCTCACTTGTCTATGTTTCTACCAGTTAGCCATAGCATTAGTTATCACATGTTGGCCCACAGGACGTATTCAGTAAATATATTAATTGAGTGAATGCACACTCCAGTCCTCATTTCCTTATTTCTTGTCTGAGTTTTATGGCTTTTATTATTATCAGTACCTCTTGTTTTGGCACTAAATTATACATTGTTATATTTATGCCTTGTTTCCTAATTGTATTATAAGCTCTTAGAGGGGAAGTATTATGCCACACTTATCTTTTCTACCTACACAGCGCCTGGCACTGTGTTGACAATATAAAGGGAATTCAATAATAATCTGTGCAGAATAAAAAACTTAATGTTTTTTTATCTCAAATTCATTTACCCTGTTAAATTTTTGCAATTTCTTATCCCCACCCCTGCAGTGACAGCAATTTTAAAATCCTAAATCTCTACTGCCACTTTCTCCCAAGAGTCACAAGATGAAAAGAACAGGGATTCTTTTCTTATTTCTGGTGTCATCCGGTAAAATGGCTTTTATTATTTTGAGCCTCCATGTCAACCTCATAAATTCATCTAATATTTCTAAAATTCTTTCTTGAGTCAAAGCTAGGGTATTGTGAATGACCTGTTACTCTTAACCAGAATAATGTTGTTCCATCTCTATCTATTTAGAAATACACCTTTAAGGCTAAGATATGATGTTACTTATACTTGATGCAGCTTTATTTTTACCAGCGGTTTCCTTCAGCTTTTCTTTAGCCCTTTGATAAGCTCCCTGCTTTGTGTAGCGCTGAGTTGAAATTCTGCTAGCAAAGAGGATTGAAAATATCTCTTGTATAGTTAAGCTCCTTTAAGTATATGGAAAATTAGTGTAATGTATATAATGAAAAAAAAGCCAGCTTTGGAGTCCTATAGATCTGAGATAAAAATTTGAGCTCTGTTATAATTTTTTGTATGGCCTTCGGTAAGGTACTCAACATGTCTGAGTCTATTTATTCATCTGTAAATGGCATAAATATTCACCTCATGATGTTATGTGAGGCAATTAAATAAGACAGGTTATGTATTGTACCCAGCATGTGGAAGATATTCAATAAATGGTGAATATTATTATAAAACAAAAGAAGAGAGCAAAACACTGTAAATCTCAGAAACAGAGGCCACTCTAGAGTCTGCATGGTATCATTATAAAATAGGATCTCTGGTATTGTGGACATTATTTCTATTCTAAAATTCTATTTAAATTCTGTTCAAGAATGGCCCCATCAAATCTCAAATCACTTTACTTTTGATAATCTTCAAATAAGATCTCCTAATTAATGATATAGCTGAAGGGTCTCTTCATACAGTGTGAACCTATCACATTTTTCTCCTAGAAACTCTGTTCACTGGTCACCTGTGATTCAGTTATTGAGGAGTTTTCCTGACCCTTAGGCAAAGGCTGCTACAGCTAACTGCTTGTTCACTAAGCCCTTCTCAGTGCCTTCTCTGGTAAACCTTGAGTGTCCTTCCTCTAGGGTCTGTTAGGAATAGTTTCTCTCTGCAAGGGCTTTCTGAATTTTTTTCATAAAACTCTAGCAGGATCAGTGAGAAACTGGAAATCCAGTGACAAGTTATTTCTAATCCAGAAGGACATATGTATTCAAGAGGAAAACAGAAAAGCTTTTCTAGGTAGACAAGATCTAGGTAGTCCTGGATGGCTGAAGGACTTCTGAAGGATTATTTGGAGATAAGAATATAGTGGAATACAAACATGTTACATACATAGTTTGTAAGGATATATATTTTTTCCTGCAAATTACCTGAAATAAAATTGCTGATTAATATTCTGAATCCATTTGTACCACTGAGTCATACATGAGAATAGGTGCTACCGTTTCTGCCCTCCTCCATCATCTCCTGCAGGGCCCAGAGCTACCTGGGGAACCACCAAGGGGGAAATGGCATTCTTGGATGACTTGGGGTTCAGAAGTGGAGGCAGGGAAGAGCTAGGGCCAGTTTATGGAAGTTAACTTTATAGGACTCATATCCAGCCAAAGAGCAGACTTGACTCCAGACCTTCACATTTCTTCTTCACATCGCCAAATGGGACTTCATTTATATTGATAGGCTTTCTCTATTTTAATTTTAATTTTTTTAAGATTTATTTATTTATTTGCGGGAGAGAGAGAAAGAAAGGGAGAGAGAGAAGGGAGAGGGGCAGAGGGAAAGAATCCCAAGCAGACTCCCTGCTGAGTGTGGAGCCCCAGGCTTGATGTGGGGCTCGATGTGGGGCTTGATCTCACAACCCTAAGATCATGACCTGAGCCAAAATCAAGAATTGGATGCTTAACCAACTGAGCCACCCAGGTGCTCCAGTAGGGCTTTCTCTATTTTAAAAGGCAAATCTCTCTAAGGGGTTTAGAAACTCCAGTTATTCACACATTGGCATGAATTGCTTACTTGAATTCAGTAAGTTATTACTGCCTGATTGTCTATGTTATGAAATCTATCACAAATGTGTGATGCATTGACTAGAAGAGTAAACCACTGGTACCTATAAATTATGCTTACATCGATTAAATTATACCTAAACATTCTTTGTGCTGTAATTAATGTTCATTCTCTATCCTTCTTCTCAGGAGAAAAGTAAAAGAGTGTTCTTCATTCTTGTGTAAACATGGTTCCCAATCCTTTCACTTAGGAAGTATGTGTGGAGTTGGAATAGTCAGAATGTAGTCACTATTCAAATTTGTGTTTGATTTAGGAAGCTCCTTCTGGTTTGTGTGCTTCGTAGTTATTTCAGTGCTCTTTTCCTGTCATAGTGTCCATGTTTTGTTTCATGAACTCTTTTAGTATCTTGAAAAATTAGTCTACATTTACTTCTACTTCCTGTCTCCTGTTCACTTTTGAAATTTTTGTAATCCAAATTTCATCCCCACCATTTTACTACTACACTTCTCAAACAATAATGTCTCATCTTAGTCAAATTTGAAGGTTTCTTCTCTGTTCTCACTCATACAATTTCACAGCAGAATTGAGTCATCTTCTTCTCATAAATCTTTGATTTAGTGGGTTTTCTCCCATCTCTTAGAATGCCTGATATAGTCACTTCTCTCCTAAAGCCCATATTCAAAAGTAAGAATTCCTTCAAGATTTTCCTACTGCTTAAACCAGTGGTTTCCAGCCTTGGCTGTACGTTAGGATTACCTGGGAAAGCTTTAAATACTAATGATGACTGACTCCCACTCCCAGAAATTCTGATTTAATTGTTCTAGGGTGTATCCTGAGTACTGGAAGTTTTTATTAATAGCTCCCCAGGTAATTCTAACCCTCTGCCAAGATTGAGAACTGTGTTAAACTATAAGAATTCAGATTTCAGGGGGGTACTATTACTTTCTTTGAAGTTCAAACAGGATTGCCTCAGGTGCCAATCCCATGGGAAGGCCCAGATTCTTCTTAACTGCAGTTCCTGAGGGCTAACATTGTCATGGTCCCTTCTGGTTCCAAGTTCCTAACTTTCTGAACATTTGGTATCATTTGAATCTCATTTCCTAGAGTAGTTGGTTTTCTTGCCTCTAGCTCTACACAAGTCTCAGTGTAGAACTTGGACCACTTTCTTTCTATCCCTGAGCCACACACTGAAGGAAGTATTATGATGGTAGGCTTTACTGAAGATTTGGATCAATATAAAAGTTTTGGGCCAATGTAAGAGTTTTATAGTAAAGCAAATAGATAAGGGCAGTTTCTGCATAGACTCCAACTTCCAGCCACATATATGAGCATGCTCTTGCTTTGAAACCTTTCTTACACCTTGATTATCCTCATATTCTAAATAATTTAGATTTCCATCCCTTTGGCTCCTTTTAGCAGCAGTCTTTTCTTACCACTGTCTTAAAATGAAATGAGATGTAGATTAATTTTTTCCTGTGGTATAAATTACATCTCCTCATGCCTCTTTCCTTATTCCTCCTGTCCTTAGAAGACAGAAGTCCCTACATTCAATTCTGGTTTTAAACACTTTTTTTTTTTTCATCCTACCACAATGCCTTCAGTCATCAGTTACTGTGGTAGGCAGAATCTGTCCCCTTGAGATTCCCATCCTCAAGTTATTCAATCAAACACTTATCTAGGTACCACTGTGGAGGAATTTTCAGATGTGGTTAGTGTTATGGACCTTAAAGTAGGAAGATTTTACTGTATTATCCAAGTGGGCCCAATCTAATTACATGAGCTCTGAAAAGCAGAGGTCAATAGAATAGAAAATCCTGCCAAAGATCCAAGAATATGAAGAATCTTGATGTGTGATGAAAACATTTTGGTCAATGACATTCTGTACTTCTAGTCCAAGTAGCATAGTAAATGTATGATTTACTCACTTCCTGTGGCCCAAATATATAACAACAGAATATAAAAGGAAGGAAGAGAAAGAACCCATTTCAAAAATAATCATCTCTATGAACCAAGAAAGTAATAGAAGTGTGATAAAGTGAATAGGGCTGAATCTCCCACTCAGTGGTCTCTGAGTCATTTGTGCCTGAGATTTGCCTGAGATCTTGCAGGATAAAGGGTGGGGGAAGGGACATCAGAAGCCAGAGATTGGGGTAGAGCTACCTCCCTTATAAAAGGGAGGTTAAAATAAAAATGGACACGCCCTACCTGACCTCTGCTTTGGGCTTTGAGAAAGCTCTGGGCTTAGTGAGGCAGAAGGTAACAGACACAGCTATAGGACCAGTAACTAAACCAAGGTATCCCTTGTTTTGTGACCAAATCCGCAAAATCTATAATATCTCTATAAACAAGACCCCAAATTGCTGTGATATGGTTTTGGTCTGGTTTGGAGGGCTGCATGAAGCGACTGAAAAATCAGTAGGTTGGTAGGGATATGGTGAGGGAGGGGCATTGAAAAATGAAAAAAGGAAAAGCTTCTTACAATGTATTTATAATCTGCCCATCCCCGCTCAAATAGTTATGGAGAAATCTGATGCCAGAACAGACAAACAACAAAATCAATGGTCAAAACAGGAATTTATTCCAATGAAAAAGACTTAAAATAATTGTGCTTAAGATGTTCAAAGAAATGAATGAGGCATGGTTTCCATTTTAAAAAGGCAACAATTATTAATCAACAGCAACAAAAACAAAATAAAATAGATATAAAATAGAATTGGTTATAAATCTTAGAACTGAAAAATAGTCATTGAAATAAAAAAATAATTATTTCAGTTATATATTACAATGTTAAAAACCATGCCAAAACTGACTGGTTTAAATCAATAGCCCTCTCATCCTTCTGGGTCAGGACCTTAGGCAGTACTTAATTAGTAGCGTTGGTAAGGGTGACTTGGCTATAGTCAGCCAGGCTACAAGGTTCCAGAAGTCTTCATTCATAAGCCTCAGGGGTTTACCATGTGGTTCTTTTCTATCCACATGGTGTCTTATCATTCATTAGTCTGGTCCATAATCTGTTAAATCATGGTGGCTGGTTTTCTTGAGGGAGTATGAAAGCAGAAGTGGCCAGGCTTTTAAAGAATTGGAACTGGCACAGTGTCACTTCTGCTACAGTTTATTGTTCAAACAAGTCATAGGGCCGACCCAGGTTCATGGGGAGGAGACATAGACTCAAGTCTATTCCTTTCAGGAGTAGCAAAGCCTCACTGCAAAAAACATGTGGGATGGAAGATAGTGTTTTGTGGTCTCTGGAAACACAATCTACCACATGAGTAGACCAAATAAACTTTATAGAAAAACAGTTAGTGAATTGGAAGATGGGATTGAAGAATTAATCAGAAAACAGCATGAAGAAAAGATATAAACCAAATTAAAGGGCTCTTAAGAGAATAGATTGGTTGGTAGAATTGAGTGAAGGACAAAGAAGCAATATTTGGTGAGATAGCTGCTAAAAATTTTTTCCAAAACTGAAGAAATAATGTGTCCCAAGATCGAAGTAACTCTGGATAATGTGTAACACAAATAATAATCTATACCTAGAAATACTATAATGACATTGCAAATGTCAAGGTAAAAAAGAAATTATTTAGAGCTATTAGAGAATTACTCTACAATGGAATGAGAAATGAAACTTAGATTGATAAATTCCAGAATGAAATGCAATATTGTCAATGTATTGAGAATATTATCTTCCCTCTAGAACTTACATCTAAGCTATATATCAAGATTGTTTGTAAATATAAGACAATTTCAGTCATTGTAAGCCTTAAAGAGTTTATAATCTATAGAGTCAGTTAACTTTTCAAGACAAAAAAATCAACTGAAAGAGAGGGATACAAGAAACAATGTCAAACACAGAAATAAATAACGTGCAGTTAAAAAAGACAACCCAACAGTTTTGTTTTGAAAGTTGTTGATTCTAAAATTTTATTTTACTTTTTATTTTTTAAAACCTTCATATTTTGGAAATGTTCAACATCTGTAAAAGTAGACAGAACAGAGTAATGAACTTCTATGCCCAACATCTTGCTTCAACAATAATCAATTCATGGCCGTCTTGTTTCATTTGTACCTCCTTCTACTTGGCCTCATTCCCTATTATTTTAAAGCAAATTCCAGGCATCATATTATGTCATTCTTTAATATTTCAGCTGGTCTCTAAATGTTAAGGACTCTTTAAAGCTGTCATAACCACAATACTCTTGTTTTATTGTATTCCTTCAACAATTTTAAATAAGGGGAGAACAGAGATTAGACAGTAGTTAGAGATGTGAAGTCAAGGGAAAATTTTTAGGATAAGTGACATTGAACGTGTTTATAGAGTGAGGAAGAAAGTTACTAGAGAGAAAGGGATTTAAATGTCATTAGAGAAAGAAAAACTAGATGACGAATTTGGGTCCCAGAGAAGCATGAAATACCCCTTCTTCCTCTTCATGTCTTTTGGTCCCACATGTTCCTGCTTCTCTGATCCTAAAATTTTAAACAAAATGATAAGATGAGCGTGGTTGATGTAAAAGACTGCCAAGATCCTTGTCATTGTCAGGAAGAAGAAAAAATAGTGGAATAACTATAGGCTTTGTTAGAACAATTTATGGTTGATTACATGTGTTAAAATTTAAGATTAAGACCTAAGGTTAAAAACCAGCAGAAGTTTGTATTGAAAATAAAGAATACTTTATCAAATCATACAAAGGCAAAGGATTGAAAAGAACAGGAAGGTAACAGAGAATATAAAATAAAGATGTTGGAAATAAGTCCAAATATGTCTGAAGTCACAATAATATACATTGATTAAATTCCTCTTTTAAAGAAAAATGATCAGATTTTTCTAAAGTCCAGGTATATGCTACTTTATAAATAGTGAGCTGTATAGCAATATGGAAAATATAATTTAAGGCCAAAAGCATGAACAGAAATAACGGCACTATATAATAATCACAATTGTTTTTTCATTGACACCATAGCTTCAAGATATATAAAACCCAAGTTGACAGAATTAGAAAGACAATTGGATAGGTCCACAATTATAGTAAGATATTCAAAGGTATTCCATCATAACTGAGTAACTTCTGCTATAACAGACCAAAAGTTAATGGGGTATAGCGGAAGTTTTGTATACTCCATAGGCCACAAGTATGCTAAAATATTGTCCTTTACACACTTGTGATTTCTGGGTGGGCTTGGGGTACCTGGAACATCCTTCCACCCTCAGCAATTGGGAGCTGCCTCAAACATTTATAAAACAAATCATGTGCCAGTTCAAATTTGTGAGCAAAGACTAAAAACAAAACAAAACACCAAAAAACTCATAATACCTAGCACAGGGAACAGAGTCAGAAATTAGCATATTCATACACAGATTCAAGGTGTTTAAATTGACATAAACTCTCTGAACTATAATTTGGTAATGCTTTTAAAAATCCTTAGAATTTTGCATGTATTTTGATTCAGCAATAACAATTGTAGAAAGTTTTGTTACGAGTATAGTTACACAAATGGGCAAGTATACATGCCTAAGGATGTTCATCATGGTGTTATATGCAACATTGGGATAATTGAAAATAACCTAAATGTCCAAATATATGGAACTAATTAAAATATACAGTTATATGATACACTAATATGTGGTATTAAAAGCGATATAGAAATGAACCAGAAATTTTTGGGGTTTGTAGCACAACTTCCCTAATCCGAACATGTGGAGACATCGCTAAATGGATTGAAGCATTTCTTTTCACTTAGAGCATGGTCTCAGAATCCTTTTACTATTAAGCTCTAGCAGCTATAATCAGGATCAGAAATAAAAGGAAACATGAAACTTATGAGCCATACCTATCCTTAGAGGAATAGCTAATGACATAGAAAAATGTTCTTTATGTATTGTTAAGGGAAAAAAGTAGATTATCAAGGAGTCCACACTGATGGTTACATTTTCTTTAAAGAGTATTCATGCCTATATATGTATAGATAAAAATGTTGAATGTTAAAAGTAATTATTTTCGGGTGATAGGATTGTATGTGATTTTTATTTTCATTTATTTTCCATTGTGAGGCTGTATTACTTTTGAAGTAAGAAAAATAAAAAAGATTTGTACTCATTCGTTAAGCCCTAGCATCTAAAAACCCTTTCTCATATTGAATCACTTTCTCTCTTGACTCCCTTAGGTGTCTGAGCCTCTTTCATTGTACTTATCAGTTTGACCTTTGTTCAAGTAATCTGTGTATGTGCATCTTTCTCCTCAACTAGATTGGAGGCTCTGGAGTGTAGTGACTCTTATTAAACACAAGTGGATTGCTCCTAATAGATGTGAGGACACATTTTATTGAATGGAACTGACTACGTCAGAGCATCCCCTCCTATGCTCGTGTTCAGAGTCTGTAATCCAAAACTCTCATTCCAAGTGTCTATGGAATCTTGAGAGGAAAGAAACTGGCTTGTCAGACTCAGTGGACTTCTTGAGGGCCCTTGCAGAGTTTTCCCCATACAACATTTTCATTTTGTGCAGGCAGAGGCAGATATTTTAGTTCTACTTTGTGGACCTTGGTAGGATGGATATTTGGGCAATACTTTTCCAGTTTTCTGACTGCAGCTGAGGAAGAGTTCACCTCCTTAGAAGTTCTTGAAGACAGCAGAGGAAGACTGTTTTCACCTCTGAATCCTGAAGGCTATGATGTGTTATTGTTACAAAGGGTGAGCTGGAATCATTTCTCTATGGGACAGAATATATTCAGTGATCCAGGAAAGCAGTTCCCTTACTCTGATGCCTTGTCTTTGTCTTCAGGACTAATCCGGTAGAAGGCACATGAAAGAGCAACGAATCTAAACTCAGGGCCAGAAGTGGAGTAGAAGAGAGAAACTTCTGGGACCTAATTAATGGAACACACAGAGAACTTGAGTAGCAACCCGGGCCTGAAAAAAAGGCGCTGGAGCTGAAGACTAGGAATACCATTATTTCCAGGAGAATTAAACTAAATATTACCATCAGTTAATTTTTTCTTACGTTAGAGCTTCAACACCAGCAGCAAATCCCAGTGTTGGAGTCACTCTTCTTCATTGCTTTGCTTTTATATTGGTCCTTACCACATCTTTTCAGGAAAGAAAAAAAATGCCTTCTTTTTAATGACCTTCAAAAAGGAAAGTACATAACCTTTCTTGGTACCCTATTCCAGAGTTGAGCAATACATGCTTTAAACAGAGAAAGATATTACATGTGAAACTGACAGTACAATTGAAGGCTGTGCCCTTTTGTGCTATGCTTAATAGATGTGAGACTAATGATCCTTGTTCTCATTGTTATAAAACTTCATATGTATGACAACTGCTACCAGCACCAGATTATAATCATTAGAAGATTTAGATGTGCCTAAAGTTTACTGCAGTCTTTCAAATTACTTGTGGGTGGTTAAAGTGGTCACTTGGGTGGCATAATCGTTAAGTCTATATCTGTATGTAATATTTTGTGGGTCGTAGAGAATAGGATCAACCACATCCTTGCCAATATACTAACAATATAGTTACAAATTTCCCCACATTCTCTTCCCCAGGGCAAATTATATAGCCCATTTTTTTCTTCAGACATCTTTATTTTTAAATTGCTAGTCATAGAAACAGAACATTCTAGAGCTGGTCAGGAATGCTAAAATCCTCTAGACTAATCTGACAATTTTCCAGGTGAGAACTGGAGAGCTTGAGTTAGTAAACGAGCTGGTCTTGAACATAAGCCTCCTGATTTCCAGTCCTGGGCTTTTCACACCACAACATTACGCTGCTATGCCTCTTCTGCTCTACCAGGGGTGTTCAGCTGCAGACATATAACACCAGGGCCAAGTTTGTGCTACTCCAAGCGTGGTTTGTGGACCTGTGTCAGATTCGTGGCTGTTTGTTGTGGGTCCATGATGTGCCAAGTAAAGAAAGGAAAGTAAGCGTTGAGAAACTTTTATAAACAATTGGACAGAGTAATTGATGTCTGTTCAGTGTAATAATAAATGATTTGGGCTTGTCTTTTATTTTATGTAGAAAGGTTAAATTTAAGAAAATTTTATTATTAAAGTATATTGTTTATGAGTTTTAGCAGTTTTATGGTGGAGTCTTTCAAGTTTTCTATATAGAGTATCATGTCATCTTCATATTGTGAAATTTTACTTCTTCCTTACCGATTTGGATGCCTTCTACTTCTTTTTGTTGTCTGATTGTGGTGCCTAGGGTTTCTAGTACTATGTTGAATAAAAGTGTGAGAGTGGACATCCTTATCTTGTTCCTGACATAGGGGAAATGCTCTCAGTTTTTCCCCATTGAGGATAATGTTCACTCCGGGTTTTTCATATACGGTCTTTATTATGTTGAGATAAAACCTATTTTGTTGAGGGTTTTTATCAGAAATACATGTTATACTTTGTTTAATGTTTTTTCTGCATCTATTGAAATGATCATATGGTTCTTATACTTTCTTTCATTGATGTGATGTATCATGTTGATTGATTTGTGAAGATTGAATCACCCTTGCGGTCCTGGAATAAATCTCACTTGATCATGGTGAATGCTTTTTTTAATGTATTGTTGAATTTAGTTTGCTAGTGTTTTGTTGAGGATTTTTACATCTATGTTCACCAGAAGTATTGGCTTGTAGTTCTCTTTTTTTTGTGGTGTCTTTATCTGGTTTTGGTATCAGGGTCATGCTGGCCTCCTAAAATGAATTTGGAGATTTTCCTTCCTTTTCTATTTTTGGAATAGTTTGAGAACGATAGGTATTAACTCTTCTTTAAGTGTTTGTTATATGCAACTAATAAATCGTTAAACACAACATCAAAAACTAATGATGTACTATATGTTGGCTAACTGAACATCATCATCATCATCATCATCATCATAAATGTTTGGTACAATTCTCCTGTGAAGCCATCTGGCCCTGGACTTTTATTTGTTGGAAGTTTTTTCATTACTGATTCAGTTTCTATGCTGGTAATCAGTCTGTTCAAATTTTCTATTTCTTCCTGTTTTACTTTTTGTAGGTTGTATGTTTCTAGGAATTTATCCATTTCTTCTAGGTTGTCCAATTTGTTGGCATATAGTTTTTCATAATATTCTCTTATAATAGTATTTCTGTGGTGTTTGTTGTTATTTCTCCTCTCTCATTCGTGATTTTATTTATTTGAGCCCTTTCTTTTTCTTGATAAGTCTGGGTAGAGGTTTATCAATTTTACTGATTTTTTTTCCCCAAAAAACCAGGTCCTGGTTTCAATGATCTATTCTATTCTTTGTTTGTTTATTTTTTAGTTTCTGTTTCATTTATTTCTGCTCTGATCTTTATTATATCCTTCCTTCTGCTGGTTTTAGGTCTTGTTTGTTGTTGTTGTTGTTGTTTTTCTAGCTCCTTTAGGTATAGGGTTAGGTTATTTATTTGAGATTTTTCTTGCTTCTTGAGGTAGGCCTGTGTTTCTATAAACTTCCCTCTTAGAACTGCTTTTGTTGCTTCCCAAAGGTTTTGAACTGTTGTGTTTTCATTTTTTTTTGTTTCTATGTACTTTATTCTTTTATTTCCTGGTTGACCCATTTATTGTTTAGTAGTACGTTATTTAACCTCCATGTATTGTGGTCTTTCCAGATTTTTTTTTCTTGTGTGTCTATTTTCATAGCATTGTGGTCAGGAAAGATGCATGGCATGACTTCAGTCTTTTTAACTGGTTGAGGCTTGTTTTGTGAACTGATATGTGATCTGTTATGGAGAATGTTTTATGTGCACTTGAAAAGAATGTGTATTCTGCTGTTTTAGGATGGAATGTTCTGAGTATATCTGTTAAATCTATCTGGTCCAGTGTATCAATCAAAGCCATTGTTTCCTTGTTGATTTTCTGTTTAGATGATCTGTCCATTGCTGTAAGTGGGGTGTTAAAGTCCCCTACTATTACTGTATTTTTATCGATTAGTTCCTTTATGCTTGTTATTAACTGTTATGTATTTGGGTGCTTGCAAGTTAGGTGCATAAATATTTACAATTGTTATATCTTCTTGTTGGATTGTCCCTTTTATTATTATATAGTGTCTTTTTTGTCTCTTGTTACAGTCTTTGTTTTAAAATCTAGTTTGTCCGATATAAGTATTGCTACTCCAGCTTTTTAAAAAAGATGTAATTAATTATTTTAGAGAAAGAGAGAGAGAGAGCAGGGGGAGGAACAAAGGATGAGGGAGAAGAACAAGCAGACTCCACACTGAGCATGAAGCCTTACATGGGGCTCAGTCCCACGACCCTGAGATCATGACCTGAACCAAAAACCAAGAGTCAGGTGCTTAAACAACTGAGCCACCCAGGTGCCCCATTGGCTTTTTTTGACATCCATTTGCTTGATAAATGTTTTTCCATCCCCTCACTTTCAATCTGCAGGTGACTTTATGTCAAAAATGAGTCTTTTGTAGGCAACATATAGATGGGTCTTACTTTTTTTTTTATCTATTCTGTCACCATGTGTCTTTCGATTAGAGCATTTAGTCCATTTACATTTAAAGTAATTATTGATAGATTTTATTTTTTACCAGTCTATTACTTGTTTTGTGGTTGTTTCTAAAGATTTTCTCTGATCCTTTCTCTTTCAGGGTTGCTGGTTTTCTTCAGTGATGTATTTGTATTTTATTCTCTTTATTCTTTGTATATTTGTTAGTGGTTTTTGATTTGTGTTTCCCACTGGGTTTGTATATAATATATTCTGCTATAGCAGTCTATGTTAAGTTGATGATCATTTAAGTTTGAACCCGTTCTTCACTCCTCTCCTACCCACGTTTTAGGTTTATGGTGTCATGTTTTAAATCCTGTTATTTTGTGAGTTCCTTGACTGATTTTTTTTAACAGAAATATTCATTTTTACTCCTTTTGTGTTTCCTACCTTCATACTGTGATTTTTGGTCATTCCTTTCCACTTACAGAATCCCCTTTAATATTTCTCACAGGGTTGGTTTGGTAATCATGAGCTCCTTTAATTTTTGTTTGTTTGGGAAACTCTTTATCTCTCCTTCGGTTCTGAATGATAGCCTTGCTGGATAGAGTATTCTTGGCTGCAGGTTTTTTTCCATTCAGCACTTCGAATATATCATGCCACTTCTTTCTGGCTTGGAAAATTTCTGCTGAAAAATCTTCTAATAGCCTTATAGGGTTCTTTGTATGTAACTGTCTTCTTTTGTCTTACTGCTTTTAATTAATTAATTAATTAATTAATTAATGAGAGAGAGGTGAGGGGAGAGGCAGAGGAAGAGGGAGAGAGAGAATCTTAAGCAGGCCCCATGCCCAGTGTGGAGCCCGACATGGGGCTTATGAACCTGAGATCATGACCTGAGCCAAAATCAAGAGTGGGACGGTTAACCGACTGAGCCACCCAGGTACCCTTTTAATATTTTTTTCACTATATTTTGCCATTTTAATTACAATATATCTTGATGTGGATCTACTTTTGTTGAATTTGGTGGGAGGTGGTGGGGGTGGTTCCTCTGTGCCTCCTGGATCTGGATTTCTGTTTCCTTCCATAGATCAGGGAAATTTTCAGCTATTATTTCTTCAAATAAATCCTCTGTCGCCCTTTCCCTTTCTTCTTCTGGAACTCCTGTAATATGAATGTAACTATGTTTGATGGAGTCACTGAGTTCCCTAAGTCTATTCTCATTTTGCATAATTCTTTTTTCTCTCTTTTGTTCAGCTTGATTGCTTTCCATTACTCTGTCCACTAGGTCATTAATTCATTCCTCTGCTGCTTCTAGCCTGCTCTTCATTCTATCAGGTGTGTTTCTAATTTTATTTTTGAGGACTTTATCTCTGCTATTCTTTTCTCAAGTCCAGTGGGTATCCTTATGATCATTGCTTTAAATTCTCTATCATGCATGTTACTTGTGTCTGTTTCACTTAGATCTCCAGCTGTGGCTTGTTCTCTTCTTTCATTTGGGACAAATTCCTCTGTCTTCTCATTTTGTCCTAGTCTTTTTGCCTGTTTCTGTTAGGAAGGTCAGCTTACATCTTCTGTTTTTCAGGGTAATAGCTTTAGAAGAAGAGGTCCTGTAGTGCCCTGCCATAGAGTGTCCTCCACCCCTCCAGGCCTGGCACTTCCGGGAGTGTCTCCAGTGTGTGCTGCATGTACTCTGCTGTTGTGTCCTGGCCGCTCTAGCCTTCAGGCCAGTCATCTGCTGAGGCTCTCCGTGCTTGTTGTGGGCAGTGTTTGGTCCCTGGCCTGATTGTGGTGCAGTTTAACTAGGTGTGTTTTGGTTTGCTTATGAAATGAGACTTAAATAAATAAATAAATGAGACTTGTTAAGGGGGGGATGGATGGATGGATGGATAAATAAATAAATAAATAAATAAATAAATAAATAAATAAATAAATAAAAAAGAAAGAAAGAAAGAAAGAAAGAAAGAAAGAAAGAAAG
>NW_027397065.1:18285334-18313926 GCF_003265705.2 Callorhinus ursinus | reverse complement strand
AGAAAGAAAGAAAGAAAGAAAGAAAGAAAGAAAGAAAGACAGACTTGTTGCCACTGCCACCAGAACCAAGGTCTCATAAAACTCCCAGCTCGGGAGACATGGTGTTGGCAGGGGTTTGGGCCAGGCTTCTGGGGGAGAGGACCCAAAGTCCTGTGAGTGAGGCAGGCATTACCTGGAAAGGGCAGTTCTTCTAGAGTGCGGGGGACCTGGTGTAAGCAAGTTAGGTACCGAGTGTCAGCACTGCACTGGTTCCTGCAGGTGGCTCTGTGTTTATGCTGAGAAGCAGGGAAGGGAAATGGTGCCTGCCACTTCCTTTGTTCCCAGAGGGGGTCTGTCCTTGAATGCTATCTCTCTGGGACATGCTCCAAGATGAGCAACTAACCTCCCCACTGTGTGTGCCAGGCACTCTTCAGATCACTGTTTCCACACTGTATGTTCATGGGCTGTTTGCCCTGTCTTTTCTCCAAGAGCAGCCTCAATGTCCTCTGAGCTCTCCCAGAGCCAAGCACACTGACCTTTAAAACCCCAGGCTTTAGCACTGCTATTTGCAAAAACTCACAGAATTTGACTCTCCTCACTTCCCAAGCCAATTGCTATGGGGATTTGTTTTCCCTATATGCTCCCCTGGGTGCTAGTCTTCTTTTGCTCTTTTCCATGACCATGGCTCCCTCCCCACCACAGGGGCCATGATCTGTTTCTGTCCTATGTTGCATCTCTGTACTTCATACATTCTTTGATGTGGCCTCTTCTCTACCTTTAGTTGTGGAGCTTGTTCTGCCAAGATCGATTTCTGGGGTATTTAGGATTATTTGAATGTTATCTAGTTGTATTTGTAGAATGAGTCAAGGCTAGCGTCCTCCTACTCTGCTGCCATCTTGCAAAGAACTCTTCACCTTTTTTTTTTTTTTAAGATTTTATTTATTTATTCCAGAGTGAGAGTAGGGAGTGGGGGAAGGAGGAGCAGAGGGAGAGGGACAAGCAGAGTCCACACTGAACATGGAGCCTGATGTGGAGCTTAATCTCAGGATCCTGAGATCATGACCTGAGCCAAAACCAAGAGTCGGATGCTTAACTGACTGAGCCACCCAGGCGCCCCTCTTCACCCATTTTATAATTGGATTATTTGGGGGGTTTTTGATGTTGAGTTGTGTTAGTTGTTTATATATTTTGGATATTAACCCCTTATAGTTTCAATTATCTTCTCCCATTCAGTAGGTTGCCTTTTTGTTTTGTTGATGGTTTCACTTGATGTGCAAAAGATTTTAACTTTTTTTAAAAAAAGATTTATTTATTTATTTTAGAGGGAGAATGAGAGAAAGTGGGTTTATGCACAAGAGGGGGGCAGTGATAGAGGGAGAGAATCTTCAAGCAGATTCCCTGCTGAGCGGGGAGCCTGACACAGGGCTTGATCCCACGACCCATAAGATCACAACCTGAGCTGAAACCAAGAGTTGGCTGTTTAACTGACTGAGCCACCCAGGTGTCCCAAAGATTTTAATTTTGATGTAGTTCTAGTAGTTTGCATTTGTTTCCCTTCCCTGAGGAGGCATATCCATAAATACGTTGCTAAGCCCAATGTCCGAGAGATTACCGCTGTTTTCTTTTAGCAGTTTTATGGTTTCAGGTTTTAAATTTAGGTCTTTAATCCATTTTAGTTCTGTGTGTGGTGTAAGAAAGGGGTCCAGTTTCATTCTTTTGCCTGTACCTGTCCAGTTTTCCCAACACTGTCTGTTGAAGAGATTTTCTTTCCCCTTTGTATATTCTTGCTTCCTTTTTGGTCGACTAATTGGCCATATAAGCGTGGGGTAATTCCTGGGCTCTCTATCCAGTTCTTTTGATATATATGTCTATTTTTGTGCCAGTACCATACTGATAGATTATACTATAGCTTTGTAGTATATCTTGAAGTCTGGGATTATAATACCTCCAGGTTTGTTCTTTCTCAAGATTGCTTTGACTATTGGGGTCTTTTGTGGTTCCATGCACATTTTGAAATTATTTATTCTAGTACTTTGAAAAATGCTATTGGGTTTTGATAGGGATTGCATTGAATATATAGATTGCTTTAGATAGTATGGACAGTTTAACTATATTAATTCTTCCAATAATGAGCACGGTGTATCTTTGCATTTGTTTATATTGTCTTCAGTTGCTGTCATCAAAGCCTTATAGTTTTCAGAGTATAGATCTTTCACCTCCTTGGTTAAATTTATTCCTAGGTATTTTTTCTTTTTGATGCAAGTGGTAAAGGGAATTATTTTCTTAATTTCTCTTTCTGAAACTCCATTATTAGTATATAGCCTATCTTGTAGAGCATCTTTATGACCATTAATTTGAACTCTTTATCAGGTAGATTGCTTATCTCCATTTTGTTTAGTTCTTTGTCTGAAGTTTTGTCTCGTTCTTTCATTTGGAGCATATTTTGCTGTCTTCTCATTTTGTTTGACCTTTGGTGTTTATTTCTGTGAATTAGATGGAACAGCCACTTCTCCTAGTTTTAAAGGAGTGGCCCTGTGTGGGAATACCTTCTGTGTAGACTGTCTGCCTGGCAGCTTTGGCTGGCTGGCTGGAACTAAAGCAGGTATGAGGTGGAGGTCCCTGAGCACTCTGTACAGGGTATGCCCCGGTGGGTGGAGTAGCTGGAGCTGAAGCAAGTACAGGCTGGGGGACCTTGGGGCGCTCCATGCATAGGGTGCCCTGGCGGGACAGGTGAAGCTGAAGACTTGTGATATTTATGTCTGGTTTTGTAATTTCATTTGCTTAGTAATTTATTATATAGTATTTTATAAAAACCTTGGCCTTTAATGGATTAAAAATAAAAATCAGTTTGTCAACACAAATGAGTTGAAAAGCACTGGTTTAAGTGGGACGCTGGGTTTTTTTATCACAACTGACAGGAAGTTAACAGAACAAAATGCTTATAAACTTTAAAAGTGTGACTCCAGGGGCGCCTGGGTGGCTCAGTTGGTTAAGTGGCTGCCTTCGGCTCAGGTCGTGATCCTGGGGTCCTGGGATAGAGCCCCGCATCGGGCTCCCTGCTCAGCGGGGAGTCTGCTTCTCCTTCTGACCCTCCCCCCTCTTGTACTCTCTCTCTCTCACTTTCTCTCTCTCAAATAAATGAATAGAATCTTTAAAAAAAAAAGTGTGACTCTACTACATTTTCCAACTTTTTTTAATACATAGTCAAGTCTAGAGCTTCTTTTTCCTTAATTTGATTTTTCTTCCTAAGTATGTTAGTATCTGCCCCTACTTCCTAGCCACGTTTATTCTAATCACTAGTCAAATTTTATCATGATTGTAAAAGGTCTAATTCAGTTCTGTGGGCCTTCTTTCACCTCTAGATTCATTAAGCGTAATTGTCTCCATTACCCAAATCAAAGAAAAATGCAAGCATGCTTGAATGCAGTATTATTTACAATGAAATATTCCTTCAGGACTGATAATAGTTCCTCCAGGACTGCTAATGACCTACTGATAACTGTTCCCTTGGACACTCCAACCATTTATTAACCCATATGATACAATGATGGCAGTCTCCCAGCAACCTCAACTACCTGATACAGCTTAAACCTGACAGTGCAGAAAACCACTGTGAGCAGTGAATGAGAGGTATCATAAATGCTACATATGGTTCTAAATATCAGGTGGGAGCACGGAGCTGTGCTAGGTCAGATTGTAAAGTGTTGTCATTGTGTGTAGGCTCAGGTTAGTAACTGATACTATTCCTTTTGCCATGAATAGTGTAATCACCCTGTATACCGACACTTCAAATACCACTTCCTCTATAAAGTTCATTCTAAGACCTTCATTCTAAGTGTACTGACAGGGACTTGCAAAAATATAAACACAAATAGATTCTAACTTCGTTGTACTATTTTGTTTACGCATCTGCCTATCAGCCCCTCTCAATGAAGAGGTAGAAGGCAAGGACTGTATTTTATGTCTATCTGTATCCTTAGCATCCTGTACATAATAAGTATTCCAGAGTGTTGAAGGAGTGAATAAATGGTTATCTGATTTCACCTTCAGTTATTCTGAGGGATGAAAATACCCCGGTGCTTCTATCCACCAGCAGGTTAAAATTTCTTCCTGTGAATATCTATGATTTCAACAGAATGTATAAAAGAGGCTGGAGTAGAAGGTGCTTGTGTCAAGAATAAAGCACATGACTGCCTTCCTGCCTCTGGTGCCATTTTATTAATCTACTTGCCCTGATGGCTGACTCTGATGTCTTACTTGCCTTGACCAATGGAGAGCTGATTAGCCCTTTCCTCCAGGCAGACTAGCATATTTCTTTACTTCCTGCCTCCTCCAGACTGTCTCAGGTCCAGCACGCACTGTCCTATTTTTTTTCTTTATCTTTACTTGGAATATCTGCTCCATGTAAATGACAATAAAATATGAATACTAAATATGAAATACTGATTTTATGGCAAGTCCATTCTCTTTGTTAGGCTTCCTATTATATACAGTGGACACTTATAAGAGCAAGGTGTAATTCTTGTTCTTGAACTCACAATTGAGTGAGAAGAACAGATGAGTTAATCAATTATTAAGTTTCCTAGAACTATAATTAATTGAATAGTCTCTCCAACAAGACTTTAACTTTCATAATCTCATTTACTTTTCATAAGATGATGCTATTATTATTCCCATCTCACAGATAAGGAAAGTGAATCTTGGGGAGATTGTGTAAGTTGCTCAAGGTCTCATGATTTTTAAGAAACAAAATAAGGATTTAAACTTAAGGTGTTTGAATAGCACATGTGCACATGTAACTGTGCCATAATGTCTATGAACATTTGGGTCCCTTCCCAATCTCCTTTCCTATCTTATCTAGAAAATTCACTGGGGGTGGGGAGGGAGTAGGTCTCATTTTCTGATTATGTTTGGTAAATTAGCAGTTACTATAGCTGTCGTGTGGACTTATTTTCCCGTAATGTTAAGGGAGAACAGTAAGTAAATTTGTAAGAGATTAAAATCTGTAGTCTGCCCTGACATACCAGGGCTGTTAGCTTTGCATAGATTAAATTACTATCTTAAAACTTATTATTTAAGAAAACAAGCAGGTTAATACCCATTACCCTGTCCTCTATAAGAATCTTGAAAATCATTTTGGCCTTGATTTCTTCTTGGTATTCTTTCTGTGCCAGTAAGTTTTTTTACTCTAATTATCCAAATTTTCCTCTCTAAAGTAGAATCACCTTTCTTGTCTTCTGAAACTTGTCCAGTCTTGTCCAAAATCTCAAAAACAACAGCTAGTTGACCCATATAGGCCCTGATAATTTTATAAATGCCTTGTTATGAAAATAATCAGACATTTTAGACTTAAGCCCATTTTATTTACTACCAGGTATCTTCCCATTGTGTCTTGATTCCTTGTCCTTCTATCTTCTGTGACATCTGTTTTGCTTCCAATTACAGTTCATTTTATTAATATAAATTTTTAGTGTCACCTGTGATCATATTTCTATTGCACTATAGCAAAGAAAAAACAGTATGTCCCTTTGTCCTTTCTACAGTGAGAAAGTGAGTTATATTGAGCCAGAGTTATGTTTTCCTATAATATAGCAAATCCTTGCCTTTTTATGCTGCAGGTGACTGGCACTAAGTAAGTTGTGAAAAATGTCTTCTCAACTTTATGTGTTAATGCTGCTCTGATACTTTTCCCCCCATAAATACAAAATAGAAACCCTATAATATGTTGGGAAAAATAGGTATTGGTGACTAACTAGTTAATGAATGTATAGATGAGTGCTAGATGTGAATTTTGAGTTTTATTTTTATATAAATCACTTCCTGTGATGTTAGAAACTGTCTACTTGTCTTGATAATCCCACTACCCAATAAGAAACAACAGTCAATTATTTATTTATTCATGAGAGACAGGGAGAGAGAGAGAGAGAGGCAGAGGCAGAGGGAGAAGCAGGCTCCCTGCTGAGCAGGACTCTATCCCAGGACCCTGGGGTCATGATCTGAGCCGAAAGCAGATACTTAACCAGCTGAGCCACCCAGGCGCCCAGCAACAGTCAATTTAATTTATTTAAATGGAACCAGCACACTGAATTTTGCCAAATATTTGATTATTAAGGCCACAATTAGTATTTTCTATTTCTAGTGGGATTTAAATAATGAGAATTACTTTGATATACTAAGCAAACCAAGCAGCAGATTGTTTCTTGAAGTATTCATAACAAGAGCGATTTCTGTATCAAAGACCTTTATTTTATGGTGTCAGTTTACTCATACGATATAGCGTGATGCATTAGCCAGTATTCTCCAGAGAAACAGAACCAATAGGATGTGTGCACAGATATAAAGAGATTTATTTTCAGCAATTGGCTCACATGGTTGTGGGGACTGGTTAAGTCCCGGTTCTGTATGGCAGGCTGGAGACTAAGGGAAGAGTTGATGTTGTAGCTCTGGTTCAAAGGCCTTCTACTGGCAGAATTCCTCCTTGCTTGGGAGACCTCAGTTTTTTCTCTTAAGGTCTCCATTGGATTAGATGAGACTCACCCACGGTATGGAGAATAATCTGCTTTACTCAAAGTCTGTGGATTTAAATGTTAATCACATCTAAAAAAAAAAAAATACTTTCATCGCAACATGTAGTCTAGTGTTTGACCAAACATCTGGCCACCCCAGCTTAGCCAAGTTGACACATGAAATTAACCACAAATGATCATATTTTTAACCAGTTTTGAATTATTTCCAAATTCACCACAAAATTTAAAGACAGTACTCATAATAATTAAAGTAAGAATAACTTTCCGGAATGGATACAAGACAATTTTATAAGATCGCATATACAAAGAGAACCAAACTGAAGTCATTTTACTCAGTCCGCTCACTTGAGGCACAGTGTTGACTAATGCGGAGATGGAGTTTGAAATTAAGGGGATAGACGACTGGAAAGCAGATTGTGTTGTCTCCAAGCTAAATTAAGACAAAAATTATTGTCACTTCTCTGAAGAAGAAGTAAGAGAAGCATCCACACAAGAATGTCTTGCTTCCCATTTTAAGTGGTACACTGTTTATGGGCAGGGATCGCGTATCACTCTTCTGCACCTCATTGATTTTAGCATATTGTTGGATAGTTGAAGCAGAAAAGTATATCTTTGAAAAAGTTAACCCACAGATTCTGTATACAAAGGGATCAAATAAAGCCAGAAGGGCATGAAGGGAAGGGAGAAGTGTAGGGAATTGAGTGATTGTAGGGCTGGTGAGCAAATAAGAGGTGTTTGGGAAAGAGGCTACTTTTGAAAAAGAAAGCGGTGAGCTAGATACTTGGGTCATGGTGTAGTGCATTTTGATAATGTGATCCTCCTAAAATGTAAGTGTCTTAAGGTGGAGGTAGATGTATGCTACTGATGTGAGGAAGGGCAAGAATAGCATGATGTCAAGATGGTTCCTAGTTCATGTATACATTATATATTACCTAGGATGATGGCAAAGATAGAAGGTGGGAGGAAAAATGTGAGCCAAGTACCATGTTATCTAGAAAGGCGAGAGAAGTTTGTGAAAGTTACGCATGAAGGCAGCATTGTCATTATAAAGGTGATTGACGGGTGTTTGTGAAGGTGTTAGAGAAAAGCTGCACTATTAGAAGCCATTGTGGCTTTCAAGAATGAGAAGTCAGAAAATGGTGTTCTTCCATGACTCTGAAATGGCTCTGGGAATGGGAAATTGTGTTCAGGGCTGGTTTGGAAAAAAATAGGATTAAGGTAAAAGGTGTGTGGACTGACTTGGATGAGTACTTAGGGGAGGCAACTGAGGTAAAGAGTTTAGATCAAGAATAGTTGGCTTGGAGAACAGCATTGACGAAGCTGTGGGTCAGGATAGACAGAGGTCATATATATAATATATACAGATGATCCTCTTTCTTAGCAACACTGGGAGATTTAATGCATTATGAACCTTATTAGACACACATACACAAATGCACATATACACACATATACCAATCAGCAATGCCTCGGACTCTACAAGAAGTGGTACGAGTCAGGTTAAAATTCTGAAGAACAGCAGAATATCTTATTGTTTGAGGACACTGATGTCATACAATGTATGTACACAAAAATATTTAAGAATTTAAATCTTTGCTGAAAGAGTTCCAAAGAATATTGTTATACAATGCTAAAATATGTGCAAAGTATTCCATAGACTTAAGAATCAAATTTCCGGTCCAGTGGATTAGAAATATTGCCAATGATATATAAGACTCAGGAAGTGGGTTGCATAGTAAAAATGAAAACAAAATGGAGCAAGTAGTAATCTCCAACCTAATGGGGTGGATGGACCAAAAACACTACCAGATTGTTATTTACACATGAATGATGGATGGTGATTTACAGTGCTGAAATAAGTCCAAGAGGTAATTTACCTACTCGATATTCTGCTTTGAATACTGTTTCAGATAAAAAAATGTATTAATACAAGCGCCAGGCACTGAGTTCATTAATGTTAAATTGACACATCTGCCTTTTATCATGTGACTCAACTCCAAAGGCAAATGTGGGTAGAACCTGGCCTCAGTTCAGAGAAGAGCTTATAAAGGAGAGCTAAGGACTCTCCGAGGCTTCTGAGTCCTTTGATAGTCTTCTGGCATTTTCTGCTTACGCTCTTGCCTTTCATGTTGAAGCTTTTGTCTTCTCTGAAGGTTTGTTCTAAGGAGCAGCCATAGAGAAACATTTTCCACATATCTGACTATGCCAATTGCTCCATAACATTTGGGGTACCATTAACTTTGAGGATCCACCCATCTCATTATTGCACAAAGAACAATCAGCTCACTTTTCCCTTCTCATTCTGCAGACTGCAGCAACATGTCCTCTGTGGGGGAAAAGCATAAAAGCTCTCTGTCTCATCCTGAGGGAGGAAGCTTTTTTTCTCCCTCCCCTACTTGAACTTGACAAGGACATGCTTCAGTGGCACACTTTTGACCCATGGGTTGCAGAACTGGACTAAATAACTCTGAGCACCTTGTGAAAGTCCTCTGGGAGATGTCTCTTCCAAGACAACGTGTGTTCCTTGAAAATGTGTAAAGGAAGAACTTCGGGCTTGACGTGGAAAGACATGATTTTTGAATCTAATCACCCAAATTGCTAGCTGTGTAGAATTAGGCAAGTTTCCTTTCTGAGTCTCCTTATAACATGAGAATAATAAGGTTTACTCTCAGGCTGCTGTGGAGAAATAATGAGGTGGTATATGAGCAATAACCTGGCAAAGATCCTGGTCCAAAAAAATCTGTTCAATAAATGCTAATCCTATCATGTTCATCGTAGGCAACTGATAGAGGCCAGGCATTGTGCTAAATGCTTTCCAGATAACATCTTATTTAATCCTTCAGCCATCTGGTAAGGGAGCTATTGTTTATCCCCATGAATCCGATAAGGAAATGAATGCTGAGAGAATCAGATAACTTAACAAAGTTTAAGTCCTGGAATTTGAACTCATCTGAAGAAACACTCTTCTTCAGCCTGCATTGACTCTGGATTTGAAATAGAAAGTTAAAGAGCCATTAAAAAGGAATAGATTGGAGCTCTACTGGACTCCTGTCATCATACCTAGGTTACTTAACACTTCCCCTACTTGATGCTTGTTACCTGATAGTGCCCCAAGAGTCATTAGAATATAAGCTTTTTGAAGATCTGTTTTCTTCTTTCTCTTCTTCTTATTTTTAATGTATCAAGCGCAGTGCCTGGGACATATTAGAACCTCACTAAAAGGTTTTTGACTGATTAAAGGATTCCATATGAAGATGGGCAGTAAGGATCTGGGAATTGCACGGAGAGAGTAGGCCCTACAACTGCTCAAGAGATGAAGATGAGGAATGACTGTGGGTTCAGACATGACTCTCCAAAAATTACTAAGAACTTACAAGAGAGTTCTGAACTGCTAGGTCATTCCAAAGATTCCTTCCACCAGGAATTAGCCTCGAAACTAGCCCATATCTGAAGCAGATTTTGTGATGACTTGGGTTTCTTTGATATTCCTTGTCAAATTGGCACTGATTTTCTGGTGCTTGTGGCTCCTCAGGTTTCCATGGTACAAGTTAGTCCCAGGCCAGTAATGCCACGAACAAGCTGTGGAGATGCACTCAGAATAGTAGCTATTTCAGAATTAAGGAGAAATACTAGAGAAAGCAATTTTGGGGAAAATATTGTATTGTTCTCTTGGAATTTCATCGCAGGAGAGGATCTATAGATCCTATGGATCTTGATCTATAGATCAAGAAAAAGGAATCCTAGCGTTTCAAAATACTGAGAGAAATTCTATTGGAAAGTGGTAAAAAGTTCATCAAGGGCTCTGCCTAAGGGAAGAGGGCTTTTCTCTTACACATAGGTTCTGAACAATTTTATCTTCTTTCCCCTTGATCACCACCCAATAAAGCAGAAGAAACACAGAGACAGTGATTGATGGCTGTTGCCGTCATCTGGAGGCATACCCGATAGGTAGGTTTGGAGTGGGGGAAGTAGGGCTGGAGTGAAAAGTTGGAAGCTGCCAGAAATAGAAGAAGAGACATGAATACAGGGATCCACTGAGAAGTAAGAAAAGGAAGGAGGGGGTGTGTGTTTAGACTTGATCTATTATTTTCTGGTAGACCCTTAACATTTCTGCTTTTTGAGACACAAGTCTCAAATATAATATAGTATGGAACGCAAGTTTTAAGCTAACCTCTTCTAAAATACATTTTTAACTTACTTAAAAAAATTATTTCCCAGGCTGGCATGCTCTTATCAAATTACAATTTCTCATAAATAGGTTTTTTTCTCCCTAGATTACCATGCTAACAAATTATGCTTTTAAGTTGTAGGGTTTCTTAGAAAACAAGGGTATTTTAGGTTTCTTTAATATTCACAAGACTTCGGATTCTAGAAGGAAGTTGGCACAGTGTCAGTGGGAAAAAGCCCGAAAGTATTTTCTAATTTAGTCATCAGATACCTTACATTCTAGTTCACATCCTATATGAATAACTCATCTCCATCGCAATCCATTTTATAAACTATCTGATACACAGAGGAGTATTCTTGGGTTTGAATTTCTGTAACAAATATTTCCAAGTTCCTCTGCCTTGCTTCCCCACCAGCTCAAGCAAATTTACCTATTTGTGGTGTTTGTGGTTCCATCATTTAAAACAACCTGCAGGGTATTTATGTATGTTGCAATTGTAACCATGAATATAGATCTATTGTATCAGGAGGGATTTTTACTGTCTTGAATCCCCAAAATATAAAACAAAACAGAACATAAGGTGTGTACATGCAATTCCTGATGTCATGATTATACACAGGGAGGATGAATGAGGTAACGAAGGAAGCTTTTTGAGCTCTGAGAAGGACAGCGTCTCCATGCAGTCAAGACATCATTATTATTAATTACCTTTATTCATTTTCAAACCATCTGTTTCCAAATATGAGCACTTGTGGCCCAATTCCCCTTTTTCAGTGCCCCCCAGTGTGTCCCATATACATAATTAGTCTTCAGCTGGTTTCAAAAGAAGCAACCTCTTAGAGAGATGGATGGTGCTGGAACAAAGGGAAAACATTAATCCATTTCTTTGATGATTCTTTTGTTTGAGACAAGATTATTCACTCATATTAAATTATTTTGACTACTTTGCTGCTGGTATTAGGTCTGTATAGGGTTTTTTTTAACCTTTAAAAACTAAATAATGCCATCTGGTGGTGAAAATAAATACATTAAAATCTGCATGATATTTCTAGAATTTTTTAGTTGTCTTTTTGTATTACAACAGCTTCATTACTGTAATAATTTTTAATGAGTTGACTGAGATCACTGGGAAGTAGAAAGAAGATTTTACACATCAGATAGCAATAAATAGTTTGCAGTATATCTGGCCAGATCCAATTATACAGTGACAAATTCCCAGCTCAAAAGTTCTTTTTACCCACTAAGGATGGTAAGAAATGAAGATAAGTGTGGAAAGCCATGGAGCTGGTTCTCATCTGAAGTAACTATGAGTGGTAATTTCCTGGTATCTGCTGTTATTTCCTCTGTGGTCACATGTAAATAAAATGAGATCTACCCATAAAACTCAGGGCTGCTCTTGTGGGTGATGGACCAACTGTCTGAAGAGATATGATGCTTTTACTGATTCTGTCTAAACGTTGCTCACCTCTGGAATCCAGTTATATCTGAAACCTATAGGGGTAGACTTGCCAAAAGTGTTTTGTTTGTTTGCTTGTTTTGTCTGTGTTTTATGTAAGAGCCTGAGGAACCTGCTATTTGAACCCAGTGGGGATGAAAATGGAGACCACTGTCAGTGAAAAACTGTATTTTACTAATCTTTTCTGTCTTTTAAAGACAAAGTTATATCCTAAGAGAGACATTTCCAAAATGGGAAATGTCTTCAGGCAACAAGATTGATTCCTCTATCTGATTTCTCTGAAAATTGACTTTTTCTAGGAGGACAGAGAATAGGTCTGGCACAAAGACAGTGTTCAATAAATGTTTTTTTAATTAAAATGAAGAATGCTTCTTCCTTTGTGGCCCTCATAAGGGGAGACTTCAACCAAAATGAAATTTCTGCTATGCCAATCTACCTCATCACCGCCCTGCCTAAAATCCTTCAATGGCTTCATTATCAATTCCAAACTCCTTACAAGGTCCCACTTCACTTCTCTGTCCTAATACAGACATATATGCATCCACGTGCATGTATGTGCTTGTACACACACACACACACACACACACACACACACACACACACTTTGAGTAGATCTGCTCATCCAAAGCTACTTGCCATCCCCCAAGGCCATTACATTCTGCCAAGGCTTTGCTGATCAAAATACCCTTTCTTATGTTACCTGGTGACCTCATAATCTTTTTTTTTTAAAGATTTTATTTATTTATTTGTCAGAGAGAGACACAGTGAGAGAGGGAACACAAGCAGAAGGAGAAGAAGAGGGAGAAGCAGGCTTCCAGCAGAGCAGGGAGCCCGATGTGGGGCTCGATCCCAGGACCCTGGGATCATGACCCAAGCCAAAGGCAGACGCTTAATGACTGAGCCACCCAGGCGCCTCGACCTCATAATCTTTTAAAAAGATTCAGCTTTAACACTAGTTCCACTGTGAACCTTTTGTTGACTTTCTCATGTGGGCAATAGTACTCTTTTCTCTGTGCTCAGAGAACCTAATAAACGTACTCAAACATCGCAGTTACTCTGCTAAAATTGTTTCCATGGACATCTTCTTCAGTACACTGTGTGTTTCTCAAGAGCAGTAACTGTGTTCTATTTTTAAAAATCTTTTTTTGGTGGGTGCCTGGGTGGCGCATTCAGTTAAGCGTTGGCGTCTTGGTTTCTGCTCAGGTCCTGATCTCGGGGTCATGAGATGGAGCCCTGTGTGGGGCTCTGTGCTCAGCAGGGAGTCTGCTTCTTTCCCTCTCTCTCCTTTGCCTCTACCCCCCCATCCCACTGTCTCTCTCTCTCTCTCTCTCTGTAAAATAAATAAATGAATCTTTAAAAAAACAAATAAATTTTTTTTTTGCTATTTTGAGTGGCAATTGATCCCATTAAGCAATTATTTAATGCTTGTTAAAGGCATGAATGATAGGTGGTGGAGATCAAGCTCCAGCATCCCATCTTTTCTCTCTCTCTCTCTTTTTTAAAGATATGTGTATTTATTTATTTTTAATTCCAGTATAGTTAGAATACAGTGTTATGTTAGTTTCAGGTGTACAATATAATGATTCAACACTTCCATACGTTCCCCCAAGGCTCATCACAAGGGCCCTCTTTAATCCCCATCACCTATTTCACCCATCCCCTGACCCCTCTCCCTGTCAAAAACCTTCAGTTTGTTCTCTATAATTAAGAGTCTGTTTTTTGGTTTGTGTCTCTCTTTTTTCTTTCCTTTGATCATTTGTTTTGTTTTTCCACACATAAGTGAAATTATGTGGTATTTGTCTCTCTGACTTATTTTGCTTAGGATAATACTCTCTAGCTCCATCCATGTCATTGCAAATGGCAAGATTTCATTCCTTTTACATCATCTTTATCCATTCCTCTTTTGATGGACACTTGAGTCCAATCTCCTCTATTATTTAATAGACTCAAACCTATTCCAACCTCTCAAATCATATGCAAACGTTATTATTCATTGCCTGTTGAACTCAAATTATAATAAAACAAAAACAAAACCCCAACCATCTTAAAGAACAGGAACTTTCTTATAATCTTTAAAAATATCCTCTGTTCTCAAGACTCTGCTCTTAGTTTCCGTATCTTATTTCTGCGTGGATGGGACAGATGGGTGGCTCAGTCGATTAAGCATCTGCTTTCGGCTCAGGTCATGAACCCAGGGTCCTGGGAATGAGTCCCATATCGGGCTCCTTGCTCAGCAGGGAGTCTGCTTCTACCTCTGCCTGCCGCTGCCCCTGCTTGTTCTGTCTCTTCTCTGACAAATAATAAATAATTCTTTATTTCTGCATGGAAATAAGATGCTCAAGAACTGATCATCAATTTCAGACTCAGCTTTTTCTCATGTTTTAGGAAAATCTTGATCTTGGGTAGGAGAGTTGAAGGAACTCCAGACCAACAGGTATTAATTAGTAGCATGGTACCACCTCTCAGCATCAGTTCAGATCATTGTGTTTTTTATTTGAAAACCAATATCCATTATTCTTTCTGTCTCTGATATCTGCAATATTCTAGAAACTAAAATGGTAAGCCAAATGCTGTGAGGCGGGACTGCCTTCCTTGAAATAGCCAATGACCTCTGTCAGGATATGTTCCCTTGATTCAGATGTATGACTCGGTGCTTGACTTGCCTATTAGAAATCCTCACTCTTTGGTGACTTTACCCCACTCTGGATCACTGGATGTCTTTGTTAAAATATGTACATATTGTCTTCTACTTAACATGAGGCTATCATTATATCTACAATCTGGTTTTGTCCCCCATTCCACCCCAGTGCCTGATCCTCTCAGAAGAAAAAGTCCTTGTTGCTTTTAGCATTACCTTGTTCACTGGAATTAATGCATCAGGAGTGATAATGTCCTGAGATATGATACCATTGGGGAATGTCTTTAATTTGTCTCTGTACTCTGTTTCTTTCCTTCTTTTTCCTAAGTTATTCCTTTTTTTTTCCCCTTTTATTTTCTGCCTCTTTCATCTGGCAGAGCTGGCAATCAAATCTCTCTCCTCTCCCTTCTGATTTTGTGTGTGTGGACTGTGTTGACCATTAAGAGGCCTCCTTCCATTGGGAACATCAATTGATCCAGGATGGGAAAATGGCTTAAGAAAGGCTCAACATTATTTTAGAGATTGATATAGTTGCTAGAGAGAGAGATTTTTTTCTTTCCTTCTGAGCTCATGAGCAGTAAAGGCCATTTAAATGTGGAAATGCTAATGGCCAAGAAGTGGAGAAAAAAATGGGTACCTGATAACATCTTTTGAACATTTCCACTAAGATATTTTTGCTGTTGCTGTCAATAAACATTCAACAAATTTGACCTGGTTTTCTTTTACATGCAAGGAAAGTAGTCTAGACCAAGGGTTATAAACTATGGTCGCACCATCTGTTTTTGTAAATTGTTTTATTGAATCACAGCCATATCCATTTGTTTACATAGTATCTGTGTTTCTTTTCCCCACTACAATGGCAGAGTTGAGTAGACATGACAAGGACTATACGGCCCACAAAGCCTAAAATATTTACTATATGGCCCTTTACAAAAAAAAGTTTGCCAACTTTTTTTTTTTTTTTTTTTTAAAGATTTTATTTATTTATTTGACAGAGAGAGAGAGAGAGAGAGAGGGAACACAAGCAGGGGGAGTGGGAGAGGGAGAAGCAGGCTTCCCGCTGAGCGGGGAGCCCGATGCGGGGCTCGATCCCAGGACCCCGGGATCATGGCCTGAGCCGAAGGCAGACGCTTAACGACTGAGCCACCCAGGCGCCCCATAAGTTTGCCAACTTTTGATTGCTTTTGAAATGGAAGTACTTAAAGGAACTTTTTATTTTTAAACAGTTTAAAGATTTTCAAATAGAAGGTTTTTTTTTCCCCCTTTTGCCATAAGCACTGTGCTTTTCTGAAGTGGACAACAGACAAAAATCTGTGGCGGCTTTCTCACAATGGGTTTGCCGCCAGAACACAGGTGTTGTGAAAACCACCACTAAAACTACACCAAAATGGTAAAGGGAAAGACTCACATCAACCTTGTCATCACTGGACACGTAGATTCGGGCAAGTCTACCACTACTGGTCATCTGATCTACAGATGTGGTGGGATCGACAAAAGAACTATTAAAAAATTTGAGAAGGAGGCTGCTGAGATGGGAAAGGGCCCCTTCAAGTATGCCTGGGTCTTGGATAAACTGAAAGCTGAACGTGAACGTGGTATCACCATTGATATCTCCCTGTGGAAATTTGAGACCAGCAAGTATTATGTGACCATCATTGATGCCCCAGGACACAGAGACTTTTATCAAAAACACGATTACAGGCACATCTCAGGCTGACTGTGCTGTCCTGATTGTGGCTGCTGGTGTTGGTGAATTCGAAGCGGGCATCTCCAAGAATAGGCAGACCCGTGAGCATGCCCTTCTGGCTTACACACTGGGTGTAAAGCAACTAACTGTTGGTGGTAACAAAATGGATTCCACTGACCCACCCTACAGCCAGAAGAGATAGGAGGACACCATTAAGGAAGTCAGCACTTACATTAAGCAAATTGGCTACAAACCCCAACACAGTAACATTTGTACCAATTTCTGGTTAGAATGGTGACAACATACTGGAGCCAAGTGCTAACATGCCTTGGTTCAAGGGATGCAAAGTCACCTGTAAAGATGGCAATGCCAGTGGAACCACACTGCTTGAATCTCTGGATTGCAACTTGTCCAACTGAAAAGCCTTTGCATCAACCCTTCCAGAATGTCTACAAAATTGGTGGTATTGGTACTGTCCCTGTGGACCAAGTGGACACTGGTGTTCTTAAACTTGGCATGGTGGTCACTTTTGCTCCAGTCAATGTTACAACTGAAGTAAAGTCTGTTGAAATGCACCGTGAAGCTTTGAGTGAGTCTCTTCCTGGGGACAATGTGGGCTTCAATGTCAAGAACGTATCGGTCAAAGATGTTTGTTGTAGCAATGTGGCTGGCGACAGCAAAAATGACCCACCAATGGAAGCAGCTGGCTTCACGGTTCAGGTGGTTATCCTGAACCATCCCGGCCAGATCAGTGCTGGATATGCACCTGTGCTGGATTGTCACATAGCTCACATTGCTTGCAAGTTTGCTGGCTGAAGAAGAAGACGGATCGTCATTCTTGAAAAAAGCTGGACGATGGTCCCAAGTTCTTGAAATCTGGTGATGCTGCTATTGCTGATATGGTTCCTGGCAAGCCTGTGCATGTGGAGAGCTTCTCTATTCTCCTCTGGGCCGTTTTGCTGTTCGTGACATGAGACAGATGGTTGCTGTGGGTGTCATCAAGCAGTGGACAAGAAGGCAGCTGGAGCTGGGAAGTCACCAAGTCTGCCCAGAAAGCTCAGAAGGCTAAATGAATATTATCCCCAATTACCTGCCCCCCACTACTTAATCGAGTGGAAGAATGGTCTCAGAACTGTTGTGTCAGTTGGCCATTTAAGTTTAATAGTAAAAGACTGGTTAGTGGTAATGATGCATTATAAAACCTTCAGAAGGAAAGGAGAATGTTGTGTGGGCTATTTGTTTTTGTGTGTGTGTGGCAGTTTTAAGTTACTAGTTTTTAAAATCAGTACTTTTTAATGGAAACAACGTGACCAAAAATCTGTCACAGGATTTTGAGACCCATTGAAACAACAGTTTAATGAGGAAAAAAAAAAGCTATGGCTGAAAGTGTGATTCTAAGGATGGTACCAAGTGGTAGGCGATTTGGTACTGTTGGTTTATGCTTGCATATACTTTGTTTCTCTCTCAGCTGACTTATATGCATTCGCCTTTGGTATAATCAAGTTAGGTATGCCTTAATAATTCTGTATCTTACAACAGGCGTGTACTAGAGGTGCAGTTTTTTTTTGAGGCAAAAGTTGTACCTTCTCTACCTTAAAATTTGTGGAGTCTATTCATAAACTGTATAAATGCATAATGACCTGACCCATCTCAACTGGTCCAGTATGGGAGCCACTAGCTGTATGTGGCTATTGGCACTTGAAATGAGGCTAGTCTGAAGTGAGATACACCAAAGATTCAAAGTACACAACTGATTTTAGAGTTACTGTGAGAAATAAAAGATATAAAATATGGCCGTGATAAGTTTTTAAATATTTATTAAATGTTGAAGTGACAATATTTTGGATATATTGAATTAATAAAAATTGAAATAGTTTTTACTTTTTTTTCAAACTTAAAAAAATGGATACTAAAAAATTAAATTTACATTTTTGGCTCACATTGTATTTTTAGTAAACAATGCTGACACAGAAATTACAGAAAAACAGCATGACTGAAGATTAAAATAAACTCTGATAGAATTTAAAAGTATTTTAAGTATTTTATTTTTGTAAGACAGGCAAAACCATATTTGTTATTTTTATGTTATTAGAGAATACTAGAGAATAGAAATAATGAACATAAATTATGAGTATGTACGTATTTTTGAACAAACATATAACTTGTATTTTTGTTGATAAAATGTGAGTCTGAAAAAATTACATATGTAGGATTAATTATTAGATACTAACAGCTTCTTACTCTCTGTACATGATTTTAAGAATTCCTCTATGCAGGGAGCATAGAGAAACATGCGGAGAGTTTGATAGATACTTAAAAAAAAAAAAAATCCTTCTGGGTGCACCTGGGAGGCTCTGTCAGTTAAGCATCTGACTTCAGCTCAGGTCATGATCTCAGGGTCCTAGGATCCAGCCCCGGTTTGGGCTCCCTGCTCGGTCCTTCTCCCTCTGCCCTTCCCCCTGCTCGTGCTTTCTCTTTCTCTTTCTCTTAAATAAATAAATAAAATCTTTAAAAACAAAATAAAGGAATCCTGTTTTTTATTCAAGTAAGTCTAAGTATATACAAATGTCTCAACATTATAGGTATAATTGAAATAAACTTTTTATTTCATCTATTTTCAAAGTCTTTGTCTTATGAAATTTCTTATGGTGAAAAATATAAATAGAATTTTTCTTTCTTTTCATTTTGTATGTTATCATACCAGAATTGATGTCTACAAAATGGGCGTGATGGTTGAAAGAGAAACTGTTAAGAGGTTCCAACCAAATGGCACTCTTTCAGATTTGATTGCTTAATTTATGCTAATTTCTACTTTTAATTTAAATGTACCAATAATGCCTGAAATGAATAGTAATACACTTGCACTTTTCCTTCTAAATGAAAGCAAAAGTCTGGAAAGCATAATGAGTTCAGTACACAGTTTATATAATTCCATTCACATCTCCATTAATTTAGTATATGTGTCGTCAGTGTGTCATTTTTGAGAAAGAAAAGGTAGCTGTTAGGATATGAAATTATGGCCTCGTATTCCATATACCTCAGCTTACCAAGTCAATAAGAAAGCAATACTTTTAGCTGCCTTTGGAACCTTTGTGGTTCAAAGCGGGTATTTGTCTATTAGAAATGAACAGATATCAAACAGCCCTTAGAAAGTGTCCCAATAATTTCTGTGCACCATGACTTTTGGTGAACAGATAACATATGGATCATGAAGTATATTTTAAGAATTTAAGAATAGACCCATAACGCAGTGTGTATACTTCAGACATTAAGAAGTCCCTGGCTGACTGTCTAATGCTTTGTTTTACTTTGGATATTTCAGAAGAACAGCATTTGTATTCTGCAAGATTCTTCACTGTTTATATTTTAGTTTATATAATTTAAAATTTGAAATTCTTAGTCAATGCTCACAAAGAATATATTGAGAAAACTTACTTATATTTATTTTAGATCATAAAATATATATCTAGACACTGATAAAGAATTAAAACAAGAGTAGATTTTGCAAGTGTGTAGTTAAACGCAAACACATTATTTTTAGAATTTTAGATGTTTTCCTAGTGGGAAATTGAGTAAAAGGTTAATACAGGGATCTCTCTGTATTATTTTTTACAATTGCACGTGAACTTAAAATTATCTCAAAATAAAAAATTTAATTAAACTTAGCACTAATAGGAAAGTCCAGCAAGATAAAATGCAAAATCAACAAAGAAAAATCAATAGCTTACCTATTTACAAATAACCAATTAGAAATATTTCATCTATAATAGCACCAGCAGCAATAAAATGCTATGGAAGAAATCTATTAAGTAATATTTAATATTAAGAACTTAGGAAAATATAACACTTTGAATAAATTAAAACAAAACATGAATAAATGGATAAATGATGATCACAAATACTAGAAGACTGTATTATAAATAAATCAACTCTCTCCAATTTAAGCTATGAATTCAGTGTGATTCCAATAAAAAAAAAAAATCCCAATGCGCTCCCTGCTCAGAGGGGAGTCTGCTTCTCCCTCTCCCTCTTCCTCTCCTCCCACTGGTGCTCTCTCTCTCTCGCTCACTCTCTCTCAAATAGATAAATAAAATCTTAAGAAAAAAAAAAATCCCAAAGTGGTAAACTGTTAGACCAAAACTACAAACTTTCTAAATACTAAAAGGTATACTGTGAGAGAAAGAGAAGAATAATATAGATCACATAGTAAAAAATATATATATACAAAACACAAATATACATACATATGAAAATGTATATCTATAAAATATGACAGAAGTGAAGCCCAAATATCGGACATATCAATAAATATAAATGGGCTTATGAAATCTTCAGGATATATTAAGAGAAAGAAACAAAGTGAAACAAAATATGCTGAGTATGCTATCACTTTTATGCATAAACACATTTGTTTACACTAAAATAAAACAATAGAAGGATGAAGCATAAAATTACAAATATTAATATTGATAAAGGTAGAATTAAGGTGGACAGAGTGGGTAGAAGTTAGAATTCTTAGACTGTACCATGGTTTGTAGATTTGGAGTCCTTTCTCTAGAGAAGATATATAAGTATTTTAGGTAATTATAAAACTGTTAAATAAAAATATAGTAAAAAAATGAGCTTAAATTTTTGTCTAGCTGGTGACATAACTATGTAAGTAGGAACTGTTCTAAAAAACTAAGGCAGAATGATCTTATCATACATCATTAGAGAATATACTGAGAACAAAAAGTATGGAAAAAATTCCAGTGTTTTCAATTTATCATGGTGGCTATTTTGAGATTACTGAGTATACAGTGTTGGATAAAGCAAATGGGTGATTTTTGCTTTAAGAACCAGGACTTTTGGCTTGAGAGAAAGTATATCTAGATATAAGGTCAGTAAATCTAGGATTCTGAACTGAAGTTATCAGTATGAACTGAGATAGACATTTTTGTTAAAAAACCATTTCTAGCTGTGTCTGTTGTAAGCCTATAGGAACAATGACCAGCCCAGTAACAACAATTTTTTCTAGTGCCCAGATTGTGGTTTCTAAACATAATTTTCCACTAAAAGGAAACCAGAGCAACTGGGGAAAATGGCAGATTCCAGGTCTGGGTCATTGGTACATCAATGGTATATTCCAGGGAATGTACAAATTAATTATACAACTTCTTGTTACATTAGAAAGCAAAAATGATATGAAAGATTAATCTGATCATATATAAAGACCTAAAGAGATCACGTGAATAGGTTTCTACTGGTCAAAGAAGCTACAGTAATAAATTAAAACACACACACACATATATATATATGTATTACTAGTTAATTAATATATCACTCACACATTCACCCATAGTGACAATTTCCTGGCCAGTTAGGAAATACCATCCAGTTTATACTTCAGTGTTTCTGCATCTTTCACACTTAAATTGTCCTAATTTTAATTGAGGGTTACTGTATCCTTTTAGTAAAAAGAAAAACATTTAGTAATTTTTTTCAGTAATCTGTAACCTGAAATTATCCTTCAGTCAGAATCAAACTGCTTCTTAAATAGGGTCTATTATCTTTCTTTATCTTTCTACAGAATAGTTGAATTGTTTTTTCAGTGTGATTCTGCGGAACCTTGCAAGCACAGGCATGCAAAACGCTCACTGTCCTTTGTTCATAATATGCTGGGTCATATGATGGGTCTCTCTTAGGCACCCAAATAAGCACCTCCAGGTGGTGCTAAAGCATTTTGCATCCTGTGCGGCAGTAAGCAGTCTATCTGGGGACTCCTACTGTAAAATGCCAGATAGACAGCTATTTACCTAAAGTCTTTAACAATGAAGAGGGAATTAACTCAAGCATCTACCATTATTTAAGAAGCCTTTAATAACCATAAGAAGATTGCTATAAACCTGGCTAAATTCCCTAAAATTAGAATTAATAGAGTTCTGACTACTTTGGAAAAGGAATCTTGAAGAATAGAAACTGAAATCTGATCAGGATTTTCCTAATTTGTTAACTAAAGCAGTAAACATCTTGAGTGCCTCTCAGAATTCATGAGAAAATTGGGATATCGCCATTCTTTGAAACCCCTGGTGTCTTAAAAATGAAGAGCTACCACAACAAGGTAACTAATAACATTGTGATATGATTTACAGGCCTATATTAACCAAATGCAAATTTTAACACAAGAACAATTCCCTGGCTATACAAATAAAAACTTCTTTGCTTTGTTAATGGCAAAAGGCTGCATCTGAGGCCCTCTGTTGATGGCAAAGACCCATGGTGGTCATTAGCATGTGCTTTACCTGGCAGCCTAGGACCCAAGTTCACTCTCCATTTTGCTGCTTACTTGAGAATATGTCACGGGACAAGGGGTCCAGTCTCTCTTGCAATCAGCTTTTCTATTATGAGCCTGTTATAAAATATTTGACATGCTTTAAAGGAACTGAATCATAACATCTCTTCCGTTCAAAAAATGTATGATGTAGGATAATTCTTCTGCAAAGGGCCTGCTCCTCTGGCAAACTCTCACCCTGGGTGTGGACTCTCATCTACTTACTTTATCCCTCCCTCTTCATTATCACTGAGTGGGCCTAGGCCTCTTGCAACCGTGTGAAGCATTTGTCACTCTAAATGTCTCCTGAAAATCTTCAGGAAAATCTGACTCTTGAGTATACCTGAGTCTGAAGGAAGGACCTTGGGCACTTAACCATTTCTCCTCTGATTTCCATGTAAATGACTATGTTTGATAAAATGATATGAGGTCATTCCAGTTAGCAAAAAATATATTTTAAAACCTGTTTTTGCCTACTAATTATTTTATGATGTAAAATAATAGGATGATTATATTTTGATAATATTATTTAATTGATGTTTCAAGAAAAAAAGGTTAGAATTAAGCATAAGGCATTGATGATCCCAGTTTGGGGGGATTTTGGGTTTTTTATTTTTGGCCCATTAAGTAATGTCATTTATGAGCAATATAGTTACGGAAGCAAATTAATCATCATATTTAAGGAATGGACATTAAAATATATCATTTAGAATAAAAGTAATTATGATTCTGGAAATCAGGTGGGATAGTTGGTATTTAATTTTCAGCAGTCATGACCACCACTACTATCTAGAGAAATTTTCAACCAATCAATAAAGCACACATAACATTGTTAGCTCATAGTCCCTTTGCCCAGTCATTTCCCGAGGGGATATTAGAGTTACTAAGGACACAGAGAAGCCTCCGTTACAAACAATATTAAGTCCTGATTTAGAAATGTTCTGCAGATAAAAAGTTAAACTAGATTCAAATACTTGATACTTGTTTCAGATAAATAGGTTTAATCAGTTGGATTCAATCTATGATCAATAACACTTTTTTTTCCAATCTAGAATAAATTTTAGCCATTGCACTATGTAATATCAAACTTTGAAAAATACCTGTTTCTTCTACTTTTGATTTGCCAGGGTATTAAGATAAAAAGGCAAGTATAGTAGTCCTTGATTTGTTTAGGTAACTCTAATATGTCAATGTCATGAAAAAATTCAAGTCCTAGCCCCAATGAAGGAAATAGGACTTACATATACCTCCTGCAAACAAGAAGTTCAGAGATTTTTAGTTATTTTGAATTCTTAACTAGTTCTTTTTAATGACAAGGAGAGTTATATACAATAAAAACATAATTGCTGGAATGAATAAAGTTAAGCCTAAATCTTTGGGCGTATTAATTCCTTAGAATAATAATAATTTCCTTAGAATAAACTTTAGAAGCAGAATCATGCATATTTTAATCAATGAATACAAACGGATGAAGCATGTGCCTGAAAATTTTAGTTATTTTATGTTCCCCCTAGATTGTATGAAGTAACTATTTCTGTATACAAAGGGTGGGCATTTTTTTGGACATATTTTTTGGGTCTGGACAATATACCAGAAAATAAATAAAAGAGCTTTAAAAAAGGTAGAAGATGTTTTCCTGTTATTAATAATATGTTGCATCTTGGGGAAAGGAGATATGTTGTAGAGTATGCATTGCATTCAGAGGCTGTGCTAATAACTGTAAAGAATTTATATAAAACTAAAGGGGAGGGAAAAATCACGCACTTTAATAGATTTGCCTTATACCGCATGGATGAGCAAAGGGATAGTAGTATGCCTTTGTTTTAAGTTGATACACGAGTACATTTTGATGGATGAAATAAGCTCTGCTAAATATTGTAGGCATGAAAAATTGAAAAAAGGTATTTAGCTGTGTGGTTCAGAGCTCTGAAAATGAAGAAATTTTATCAGTGGTTATTATCTCATTCTATATGAGGGAAATAAACCAGATATGAGACTATAAATACTGGATTGTGTTAATGTGAAGAACAGCAAAATTAGTGTATTTAATTCTCAGATGTGCAGCTTTGTTATAAACTGCATTTAGTTTTAGTTTGGTTTACTATCCTAGAATATATTTTAATTATTCAGAGCTCAATATTGATGAACTAGAAAGTCTTTTTTTGTTATCTTAATTTGACGTAAATCCGTACTAACCCCATTTTCCAATTTTCATTGTATTGAAATAAGAATAGGAATTGTGTGACGTGAGGCAGTAAAAAGAACATAAGAGTTTGGAATTAGAGAAGTTATTAACTGTCAATCTTATGTGTAAATTTGGTCAATTTTATATGTAAAACACCTTATTAATATCTTTTATCTTACTAAGATTTGTCTATAAATGAGAGCAGGTAAAGATGTATGATTCTTAATTGTTGCAAAACTGTATAGTTCAAGGTAGGGTAACTGGTATAAATAGAAAAGAAATTCAGTGAGTTAATACAATAAAAGCTTATTTCTTGCTTATGTCACAGACATGAGTTATTGGGTTGGGGAACATCTATTGGCTTTGCCATCCCCTAGTATGTCAGAATCCTCTGCTGGCTGGGAGACAGAAGCAGAGCATGAAGAATCAATCAAGGGGGTGGTTTAATGAGCTAGGACTGGATGTTTCATAAATCACATTCATCCACATTCCACTAGCCAGACTTAGTCATATGGCCACATATACAAATAGATTAGCTATGCTCAACAGAAAGAAACAGTTTTGGTGGCCATCTAGCTAGTCTGCTCATTGATCCCTAAGTGACCTAAGCCACTTTAATTGACCTAAATAATCTATACCAATTGACCTAGCCTTTTCTGCTTTTTTTAAAAGATAGATGTTAGTAGTAGTCTATAATCGTAATAACAAGTAAGGACTACATGTTTCTATTCCTGTTATTCTTATCTTTGTTTCCCCTGTATTTAATGTCTTCTATCTATTTTAAGGATTTTATTTACATAAGTAGTTTTTTAAGAATTTGATAATGATGTGTCCTAGTGTTATTTCCTTGTTTTATTTTGTTTGGGGTTTGTTGAGCTTTTTGGATATGTAGATTTATAGTTTTCATTGAATCTGGACATTTTGGGTTGTTATTCCATCAAATGATTTTTCTCTGCTCCTGGCTCCTATACTTCTAGGACTACAATTATGTGTACAGTAGAATGCTTGCTATTACCCAATAGGTCATGATATATATCTGCTTTTTTCCAGTATTTTTTGTCTCTTTCATTTTGGAAATTTTCAGTTGTTATATCTTCTAATTCACTTATCTTATTTCTGCAGTGTCTCAGCTGCTATTAATCTTTTCCAGTTAAATTTTCATTTTAGTTATTAAACTCCGTACCTCTAGAACTCCATTTGGTTCTTCTAAAACATTTTCTACTTAACTCCTCATTATATTGATGTTTCTTTTTAAACACTTGAAGATAGTTATAATAGCTATTTTAACATCTTTGCCTTCAAATTTCATCATCTCTGTTTGTGCAGTTGTTTCTATTGACTGATTTTTCTCCTAGATGTAGGTCACATTTTCCTGCTTCTTGGAATATCTGGTAGTATTTTACTGGATGTTGAACATTTTGATTCTTGCATTGTTGAATGTCTAGGTTTTGTTGTCTTCTTTAAAGAAAATTGGATTTTGTTTTGATAGATAGTTAATTTAGCTACAGTTAGTTTTATCCATGCACGGCTTGTTTTTAAACTTTGTTTATATGAGTCTAGGGTTGTCTTGATCTTTGAATAATTTAATCCCACCACTAAAAAATTAACCTTTGGGATCTCAAACATCTCCCATTCTTGAGTGAGCTTTGAAATAATTTAACTCCTAAATCTGCAGTTGCTCTTTTCTAGCCTTTGTAGATTTCTTGGGTTTTCTATCCATGTAGCTCTTTCCTCTCTAGTACTCTGCCCTGCTTCAGTCATTGAACTCTGATTTTTGGCTTCTTGAATAAGCAAACTGCATGTTTTGCTTGGGATGCAAATGCTTTTTGCTCCAATGCACAGAATGTCCCTCTGGAAAAAAAGCTGGTCAATTATAGAACTAAATTCATCTGCTTTGATTTTCTCAGAGACCACATTTGTATGTTGCCTGTAGTCCAATGTCTGAAAATTTTTTGATATATATATATATAACTAGTATTCTAGTTGTTTATAATGGGGAGGTAATTAAGTTTCTGTTATTCCATCATGGCCGGAAGTGGACTTCTCAATTCAATCATTGTTGTGCCAATTATCTGAGTATCTTTATCTTTAATATTTGTGTTGACATTTTTTTAAAAGATAAGATTTCTTTGTCTCTAAGGGAAGTCAACATTTTTTCTTCAGCTCATGGTCTTGTACATACTAAATAAAAATACTATATATGAAAGATTTGTCTGTTTAAGTCATTCTTTCTTTTTTAAAATTTATTATTTTTTAGATTTAATTTAATTTTATTATGTTCTATTAGTCACCATACAATACATCATTAGTTTTTGATGCAGTGATCCACGATTCATTGTTTTCATATAACACCCAGTGCTCCGTGCAGTTCGTGCCCTCCTTAATACCCATCACCGGGTTTCTTATAGATTCTCCTTCCAACATAATCTCAGTGTTCTCACTTTTTCCAATTAGCCTCTAATCCTATTCCTCCTGCTCATTTTCTGGCTATGAGATGAAGGCATGGATAATATACTAATTAAAAATATAATAAATATCAATTTTATTTATTTATTTATTTTTTAATAAATATCAATTTTAGATAGTCTTCTCATGGGTGCTCTGGTTACCAGTACTGATAAATGCACACAATTTCAGCTTCTAGAATAGAAGATTTGCTTAATTCACACACTAATCCCAATAGCAGTCATTGTGGCCAATTGATGTTGATGCAATTCTAATCAATCATAAAACAGTTTGATAAAATCAAATCAGATGTGCAGATGATTTTCTTCCTACTTAGTGCTTTTAGATGTTTCTTTGGTCCCTAGTTCATAATACACTCTCCTTTAGGATATTATACTAAATGAACCAGGTTATTGGTGTTTTTTTAATTAGTTCATGTGCTAAAATGTTTAACTCTATTTCTTTTTTTAATTGTTATTATGTATGTTTGTATATATAATGGGGAAGGTAATTGTTTCCCCCCAAAATAAGAAAGTGGATTATTACATATGTTTTCCTTTAGTGGAGTTAATTCTTTGAATTAATCTTTAAGAATTAAAGATTAAGAAATCTTTAGGAATTAAAAATTAAGAGCGGCGCCTGGGTGGCTCAGTCGTTAAGCGTCTGCCTGCGGCTCAGGTTATGATCCCAGGGTCCTGGGTTTGAGCCCCCCATCAGGCTCTCTGCTGGGTCCTGGGATCCAGCCCTGCATCCGGCTCCCTGCTCCGCGGGAAGCCTGCTTCTCCCTCTCCCATTCCCCCTACTTGTGTTCCCTCTCTCGCTGTGTCTTTCTCTGTCAAATAAATAAATAAATAAATCTTAAAAAAAAAAGAATTAAAGATTAAGAAATCTTTAATTTCTATATGCTCTACTTATATTTTGGTTGGCCAGTTGCAGATATGATTTGTTAGATTACATTTATTTCTTTATATTCCATCGACTCCCCAAAAGATTTGAGGGGACTAGTATCAGGTATAAGATGATGCCAAATACTGCTTTTTGAAAGCAATGAACTTGTCATTAGCTTCCTTTTCTTTTCTTTTGTTTTTTTTTCTTTCTTTCTCCCAAAGGGTACATAAACAAGTAACATTAATTCTACTAGTATTTACTGAGTACCTACTGTCTGGTAGGAACTGGTTTTTTTTTTTTTTTTTTCAA
>NW_027397065.1:18278270-18285234 GCF_003265705.2 Callorhinus ursinus | reverse complement strand
GAGCACGAGCAGGGGGAGCGGCAGGCAGAGGGAGAAGCAGGCTTCCTGAATGAGGAGGGAGCCCGACGTGGGGCTCGATCCCAGGACCCTGGGACCATGGCCTGAGCTGAAGGCAGCGGTTTAACCAACTGAGCCACCCAGGCGCCCCTGGTAGGAACTGTTTTATATGCTGGAAAGTTAGCCATGAATAAGAATTTTGCTCTCATGGAGCTCACCTTCTATTGTCAGGAGATGGAACAGGAAAAACATGCAAGCAAGTAAACACATGAACAGGTAAGAAATTAAGGTAGCAATAAAAACCATAATATAAAATAGAGTAGGGAGACGTGTCAATGTAACTTCTTTAGAAGGCAAATACTTGCTGACTAAGTGAAAATTAAGCTGAAATGTGGATAACAAGAAGTTAGGTATGTGAAGTTAAAATGGAGTAAAAAGCTCGTGCAAAGGCCTCAAAGCAGGTGTGTTCCAGGAGCAACCATTCCTCTCCCCAAGCAAATAGAGGGAGAGAAAGTACAAAATTTGGTGTGGCTGTGTGGAGCATTATGGGACAAGTGGTGAAAGCAGAGGACATATCATACGAGGCTTTGAAATCTGTCTTCCCAAACACTCTTTTGGACACCTTTGTAATTTAGAAAATACTTTATTTTTAGGATATGTTAGTGTGAAGCTTTGACTTTTTCATATGCAATATATAGATACCATTTTCTTCTTTATGGCTGCATTTTCTTCGGTTGTTAATCTACATCCAATTTTGAGTGTCTTGAGACTCTGTGACCTGATGAACACATTTATATATATTTCCCAGTCACTTCTTGGCTCATTTGCACCTGCCAAAAATGGTGAGCATTGGACAGCTGGGCACCTTACTGATCCTTATTGTCTAATCACCTTTCACACTGGGTTGAAAGGTTTATGATGAGTGACTGCAGTTCTTAAGCCTATAATCAGAGTTTGGTTCTTGTACTTTAATGAGTATATAACCAGCCAGTTTGTAGGCATATTGCACATGCCTATTAGCAGTTCTAAGCTTCTAAAGGATTGGGACAGTTTAGCATTAACAACCCTAATATTGCTGCCACAATGGCGAGTGTGAAGATGCTTATTACATTGCAGCTGCTGATGAAAAAAGCAGAGATGGTCAAAATCCCAAGTGTAACACCAGCTGTAAATGACTCTATATTAAGAAAGTGTTTTTGTTTTTTTTTCCAGAACAGCTATGAATGGAGAAAGTGGAACACTTTTGTGTCCATCTGTTTGTGGCACAGCTTAGAAAAATATTTTTAAATGATTTGAGAACGAATTTTTGGGTCTCTTCCACAGTTTTATTATTTCATAATTTGCCAGCCATTTAGAACACTTTGAATGCAATTGGTTTAGATAGCTCATTTATATTAGTTTTGGAATATTCACATATCATTCCAAAGGGCAGCATCCTATTCCTGCAAGCTTACTTCGTAACTCCTGTTGTTAGTGCAAAGAAGCAAACTGCCCCACACAGACCCATATGAGCTATTTGCATCATCATGCTCTGAAGTCTGTGGTCATTTTTCTTCCTCTCAGCTGACAAAACAGATAAGTTTGTATTGATGATGTGAACAATTAAAGAGATAAGTGAAATTAGAATATTTGAAAGGCATGCCACCTTCTAGATAAATCCATTAGTGAAGCTTTCATAAAATCCTGTCTATCAACATCAGGCAAGATTGGACAGAAATCCTAAAAATCTCTCATTTTCAGCTGCCAAAAGGTAAATATTGCTTCAAGAAATTGATATCTGTGTCAGGAGGGTCTCAGCAGGGTGGTCGCTGGACTGGGGTTGGAACTGTGTGTTCACCAAGTTGCTCCATGCTCTGGGCATGTGCCAGGGGTAGGACGTCCCCTGAATGTCCCCACTCATTTGCTTCTGGTTGCAGCATGATACAAGAAGAAACAAACGGAACCATACAGGAACAGGAAGAGAATCTCCCCTCCCCTGTAATACCGTTTTAGGGTTCTCTAAAAAGAAAAAAAAGCTTAACATTGTATTCACTTGCAAAGGAGAATTGCTTACATGGTCTAGCACCATTGTCACAAATCAGACAGTGAAGGATATATTTGGATCTGAGAGGCAATAAATTGATAACTGCCCCAAAGATAAGTAGAAGATAAATTGGCAAAGGAAAATGATAATCTTAATTTCTCTTTGACTGAGAGAAATATGTAGATGTCTATAAACGTCACTATTTGTATCTTCTGTTTTCCCCACTAATACAACAATTTAATTCCAATTTAATTGAAATTTGATCCTGAGGCAGTAATGCTGTGTGAAAATTTCCATTGACTTTGGCCCTTACTTTTCTTCATTCTGCTCCCCCCAACCTGCATGGGGGGTGTATGCACGTATATACACATAACTGAATTCTAATCCCAGTTTTGCCAGATTATTAGGTTCGTAATTCTCTAAAACTTCTGCCTATTTGTAAAGTAGGAATTAAAATATGTGTTTGTAGTCATGTAAGGATTACCAAATACTGTGTGTGAAAGTTCAGCTCATCTTAGACACTAAGTAAATGTTTATCAAATTCAAATCCTTTGTAATTTCTAACTCAACAACTATTGCAACAATAGTACATAAATGAAAAGAATTAGGTGGTTTTTAGCTTCTGTACTTGGAGGAAACCACAGAAAATCCTGAGTTATCTTGAGGAAATATAGGAATATACCTATGGCTTGAAATTAAATTGTTTTAGGTTTTGCAAACTGTTTGAAATCACAAACTCATATTCTAAAAGCTTCATACTTCTGTGACAAGACAACAATTATTAATTACTATTCTATATACATGGATGTTTGGAAGTTATAATTGTAGAGTTGATCAGTTAGTGAATCAGTGTGGTTTTTTTTAAACTGGTTTCTCCCTTCTGCTGAGTAATTAACTCTCTCATTCAGTATGTACTCCTAAATAATGCCCGCCCCCGGACCATAACACACATGGATTTATTCTAGTGAGCAGAAAATATTTTTGGCTGAAATGTGAATGAAGTTTTTTCCCTTTCAAATTTTGGCATCAGTCATATCCTCTGTTCTTTTACTCTTTACAATTCTTGGTACTTCCCAATGATGTGTACCATTTTATGGTAATTAAATCCTGCCTTTTCTTCTACATGGTATGCCTTTGAATTGTATTCATCCATCAAGGCTTCACTGATAGTACAAGCCAGAAGTGATCTCTTAGTCCTTTGACCTCTCCCTCACCCCACAGAATGTGGTCAGCACACACCTTCCACAATGTTTTTCCTCATGCTGTAGGCCTCTGTATATTTACCTGTGTCCATTTCAATGCTCTTGAGTGACAGGGTCAATATCTCCTTTGTGTATTACACAATGTATTATGGTATACAGTAGTTGGTACCCAATAATATTTGATTATGATAATAATGGTCTTAGATAAGGTAAATTATATCAAACTAATTATAATAATAATATAGCTGTGTATAAAAATATAATTTCTAAATAATTAATATATTCAGAGGGCTCAAAATTCAAAAAGCATGAGGAGTTATACAACGACAACTCTCCCTTCTCTTCCTTCCACTCAGTTCCTCTCCAGATAGCTAATAGGTGTTGTTAATTTCTTAGCTATTCTTGCAGAGAAATTTTATGTATATATGAGTTAAAACACATATATAATTACTCTATTTTTTAAAGGTATTCGTCACTTTGCTTTTTCACCTTAACATACCTTAGCATACCTTCCCACACATAACATATAATTATAACTAATGTTTATTTAGTATTTACTAGGTACTAGATTTTGTTTGCAGTGTTTCATATGTATTAAATTATTTAGTCATAACAATTGCCCTAAAAGGTAAATACTATTATTGTCCCTCTTCCGTTAAAGAAGAAACTGAGGAATCAAGAACTTAAGTAAACTGCCCAAGATCACATGGTTAGTAAGTAGCATGACTCATACTTAGAATACTGACAGTCTGGCTCTGGGGTTCATGTTTTTATCCATTATGGACACTGACATTTGTAGAACTTCCTCATTCTCATTTGCAAAAGAAAACAAATTTCAGATCCTTAACAGCTGCCTTTCTAAACGCTCACTATGTTAGGCCCAGGTCCAGTCACGTTGCATGACTGCAAGAGGCACGATTCAAGTGGAATTCTCTATGAATGAATCACTCCTGGAGTTGTGTGATGTGGTTACCCTAGAAGGCGCCTTTCAATAACTCATGGACAAAATGAGGTTTAGATTGGTAATTTGCCCGAGATTACATATGGTATTAATAAGTGTAGAATTGGGAATTGAACACTGATCTACTTGATACCAAAACTCATCCTCTAAACCACCACAGTTAAACTGCTTTGGTTGCTTTTAGACTTCAAATCTTCAGCAAAGAGAAAATGTATCTTTTAGGTTGTAGGTGATATTGTAGAAAAAATAGTGGTACCATCTTTGTTGAGTTTCCTTTAGGATATTCCTGAAGATTTTTCACTCCTTCCTCAAACTTGCTTCACCTATTACATTCCTATATTTCAGTCATAAGGAGAGTTAAAAGAAGAGTTCGTTCCAGAAAGATAAATGTTTAGCTTAAGATATGGATTCTAGTGATTCAGTCAATTTGTTTTTCAGACCACACTTCATACTCAAAAAGAAAGTGTGAGAGATATGACAAACTTCACTTAGAATTAAAAAAAAAAATTCTTCTTATCCATTCTCCTTCCTTCCTTCCTTCCTTCCTACCTACCTACCTACCTACCTACCTTCCTACTTTCCTATCTTCCTACCTTCCTTCCTCTCCTCTTTAATTTTTTCTAGTCTGGTTCTGCTCTGAAGACACTAGCCCTGTTTGGGGTTAACTTCTTTGGATTACATTTGAGTGACTCACAATTCTGGAAATTGATGAAAATTCGCAAAGTGCCTGAGCAGCCTTTTAAACTTCTCTTTCAATCTTTGAAAAGGATTATTCTTCTGGGGGAAAATGAGCAGATGGTGCCTAAAGCAATTGGCCAAATTTCTATAACAATGCTATGACTTGACTCTGTCATTCACTGGAGCATCTGTCAGAAGAAAGAGTTATGACTCCTGTGCTTCTCTCCTTTGACAATTAATCACACCTCTCCTCCATTTCTCACTGTTCAGCATATTGTCTTTTTCAAAATCTGGTGCCAGAAGATTTCAGTGACTCTCTGACATAATTCAAAAAAGATACTACAACAATAGCATTATTGGGAGTCCTATGAGACAAAGAGAGACTTCACTAGGAAGGAGGATGGCATTTTTTCAATTATTTCTGACAAGAAGACTATATAGGGTCAGTCACCTATTCTCAAGGGAATTATGATCTTTGATGACATCTTAGTAAAAAACAAAAACAAAACTAATATACTATGGAAACTCCACAACCTCATTCTTCTCCATCATTCTGACTTATTTCTGGTCGACCTATATTCAAATATGTACATGGTGAAGAAAATCTATCATTTCATCTTGCCATGTGACGTTATTACCACATGTGATGCTTGTGTCAGAGACCAAATGCAACAGTATTTGTAATATTGCCTGGATCAATTAAGACAGTGACTGTAAATGCCCATGACTATGCTTTGGCCAAAGTTAGAGAAGAAAGGACAGGAGAACATGTACTAAATTGGAGCAGTCATAGTCATAACACTAAAACCACTGGTCATAAGTGTGTACATGGTCTGTTGAAATAGAATATTGAGTCTTCAAGAATAGGATGAATAACTCCATTTCACAAGTAAAAACCAGTTTATGTTTTGTATCCTAGGCATCCAACAGTTACTGTGGCTTTCCAGATACAATCTCAGTGGCCCCAAGATCTTTAGCCAAAGTCATAAAATTTTTAATGTTTCTATTTGGCACTGGTCCACTCCAACTGAGGCTAAGCCAATGGACTCTCCCTCCTACATCAGAATGAGAAACTCATGTGCTGGCTCAGGGGATGGAGTAAGGCAGAGGATGACTCAGTTTTATTTTTCTTCTTTTTGCCAAATCCTGTTTTTTGTTTTGTTTTATATTTTGTTGTTGTTGTTTGTTTCTGAGAGGCATCTAATTTTCTTGAGCTGACTTTAGAACAGGGAGGATATTTTTGGGAAAAAGGAAACAAGAACAGGGACTGTCCATGGAAGACTAATCTCCATGGTCTGCTAGAAAGCAAATAGACCTGTTTCTTACTTCTTTGTTCCTCAAAGACTTTGTCATAATGATATGGAACTGTATCCTCTCCTCCACAAATAGTGGAGGCTCTAGTTTTCTATATAAAAGGGCTGAGGGTCACAAACAGGTTGGATTTATTGGAAGTCAGAGTCTAGAGAATTTGATTTGAAGCTGAATTTGTTAACTGTGATTAACTTAGATTATATATTACAGATAAGTATAGCAAAAATTCTTATAGCTTTCATTCAGTTTAAGATTAAGAACATAATGATTTTTATATCAAATTATATTGTTAATGGTATTAAAATTATAATCATTGTTTAATTTAAAATGGCTTTCAGGGATAAAGGATCTAGCAGTGCTAAAACTTCCCAAGTTACCTTTCGGTTCTAACTCTGTTCATGAGATCTTCCATGTTGTTTCTACTTCTACCCCCATAGATGTCACCTCCTCCTCTGTTCTTCCCCTGCTTTTCTGTTGTACCTTTTATCATATGGAGTTGTAGATATTTGTTCATATCTTCCATTAGATCATTTGTTCTTCAAGAACAAAAATATTGTCCTTTTTATTTTTATAACCATGGCACTATGTTGAACATCAATGCTGACGAGTCAGATGTGGAAAATGAATAAACAATTTCATCAGTCTCTTGGATGACAGTGTCCAAAGCTCTGCTTACTGAAATCGATGACAAAGAAAGAAAGAAAGAAAGAGAAAGAGAGAGAGAGAGAGAGAGAGAGAGAGAGAGAGAAAGAAAGAAAGAAAGAAAGAAAGAAGAAAGAAAGAAAGAAAGAA
>NW_027397065.1:18209722-18278260 GCF_003265705.2 Callorhinus ursinus | reverse complement strand
GAAAGAAAGAAAGAAAGAAAGAAAGAAAGAAAGAAAGAAAGAAAGAAAGAAAGAAAAGAAAAGAAAAGAAAAGAAAAGAAAAGAAAAACTAGCCAGTGAAAGGTTTCAGAAATGGCCCTAAGGACAAATGGCAAATGAAGAAACATCTATTCAACGAAATCTATAAAAATTTAGTAAGAAAGGTAAGAGTATGTGATATTTGAACCAAAAGTATTTCCTCCTTTCCTCTTTCCCAGCTCTGAAAGGTGGAAAAACTGCTCCAGACCACTGCAGCCAAAACGACAGGACCCCTTCTTGGCCAGCTCCTTTGTCAGAGGGCTTTTTTCCGTGGAGGAACAGGTCTTCAGTGATTCTCTTCCTGCTCCCAGCTACCTGTTGCTGAGGCTAAGCTCCAGGAGATTCCTGACGAGAGGTGGAACTCCCTTCTTCCATCTAGCCCCCATTTGTAGAATGGGGGCTCTACTTTGGGTTTGGAGCCCTGAGAATACTGTGGTACTGACTTACTTGCCCTAACTCGTGAGGTAGAGTTTCCATGCTGGGAGAGACAAACTGAGAGAGCCTCAGTGGCTGCTGCCTACACTGAGTGTTGAGCTTCCAGAGGGAGTAGTCATGCAGAGAGAGGCTTGCCATTTACCCCACCCCCAGTTCTAGAGCACTGCTTTGCGAATTTTTGCCTCAGAAGAGAAGCAGACTGTAAAACAGATAGCCCCTCATCACTTCCCGAAGGAATTAACTTCATTTGCATGAAGAAATTCAAATCTCAGACTCTCTCATGAACAGTGGAGGTTGTGGTGAAAGGCAGTTGAGAGGAGATTTGTGGATTTCATGAAGATGTAGCCTGGTCTGTGAACTAGACTCTCACCACCCTCAGCTCCACAGCCCCTGCCAAGACAGTTTTCCTGAAGGGAGAATCAGGCCATAAAACAGATAGTTCATAATCTCTTCTCAAAGGAACTGACTTCATTTGCAGCAGTTCAATGGAGAAGTTTAAGCCTAAGAGCACTCTAAAGAACACTGGAGATTGGTAGAAGGCAAATGGGAGGAAAATCTTGAATATAATGAAGATATAACCTAGATTGTTGGCTGCCAAGTTTGTAAGAGAGAACTAGAGAATAAGATAGCTGGGAGAAGCTTTCCTGGGGTTATAACAAATACCAGACACTGACCACAGAATCCATTTATTCTGAGGAGCCACCATTTGATTGGATTAGTTCTGGAGTTTAACGGCTGGGTGTGGTCACTGAAAGAGAGGATGAGAACCTTATAAATACTACTGTCATCCTAGGGTAGCTGTGGGTATGCCTAAAGCTTTGCCTTCCTGAAGAACAACAATAGAGCCTTAATATTGTGTGTGGAGGGATGTGCATAGGGAATAGACTATGCTAAAACAATCCAGCCTTTCACCAAACAAATTTTTAAAAATGGCAATAAAATGCCCTGGGAGGGGGATAACCAGTACCCAGAGTTTTTACAGTATCATCTAAAGTTTCGGTTGCCCCAAATTTTAAGACATGCAAAGGAACTAAAAACAAACAAACCTCAAGACAGCAGAAACTGTGAGAGTGACCAGATATCAGATTTAACATACACTTTTTTGGCTCTAAAATTTCCGTTTGTTTTTTCTTGTTGTTGTTGTCGTTATTTTTATCTTCTTATTGACAGTCTTTATTTGATGGAACATTGTCATTATACCTTTCTTTGCTTCTTCAGTCATGCTATCGTTTGGTTTTTTGAACACTCGTGATGGCTCTTTTGAAGTCTTTTATGTGAAATCTGGTATCTTTGGTGTGTTAAGCATTCTTCTCAAATAAAGAACCAAGAGGAAGGAGGTGACCAGAAGGACTCATAGGCATGCTGGTATTCTGTTACTTTCTAACTATGAGCCTACTTTATAATCCAGTTTTGTACCTCTATGGAGCTAAAGACTACAATTTTATTACAATTCCCAAGGTCAAATTCTCTCAAAGATATTTTTGTATTCTGTCACATTGTTGAGGCTTTTCTGCCAACCTCTCTTCTTGACCACCACATAGGCTACAAAATTCTGACTTTTCTCATCACGTTAATTAAATATGAGACTTCACTGAATATATTTTATAAAGTGCTGACAAAGCATGATTTTTTTTTCAGATATATTGGATGTCATCCCTCTAGAAAATCCAAGTCTAGTTACTCCAAATGAAATACAGATGGAGATTTCTATAGAATATCTTTAAAGATGAGATTTATCTCACTTATAGATATTAGGCTATAATAGTAAAGTTAGAACTAATTATGTTTATTAAGTAACTTCCAAGTAGATGATGATATTTTTATCTGACTTAAGAGAAATATATAATTTACATATGTATGTATATATCTCAGAATGCTCTTCTAAGAAAATACTTATTTGATTTCTCATATTTAATAGTAAAATAATTTTTAGGTATATGTGAAAGAGAGTAGTGAGTTATGAAAGAAAAACATGTATGGTTACTTGATTTGTTTAGATTACCAGGATGTTCTATTATGTTATTTCCCAGTTTATATTTGGACTGTTTATTATAAAAAAATTCATCCCTATCAAATTAATGTCTTTGAATCTCTTAAATAAAGACATTTTTATTAGAAAGTATCAGTGCACATTTTTAAAATATGGCTGCACAGAGAAACAAAAATTCAGATTTGCACGTTAACAGAGTCTTTTACAAAACTTGCCAGAATTGTTTGGAGTGTTCATAATCATAATTGCCTTCTCATAGGCATTTTTTATGTCACGTTAATTGAGTATTAAAATATTTAATATTAAGAAAATATAAACTTACTAATACTTGGACAAAGGATATGAACAGTAAAAGTCAGCATCTTTAGGTACATATTCAATGGCTTTTAACAAATGTCACAATCATATAACCACTACTAAAAACAAGACTGGGAGTACTTTAATCTCTCTGAAAGATTTACTAATACTCATTTGTATTTAGTCCTTTTACCCCACAGCCATTCCCCCCACCCCTCGGCAACTACTGATCTAATTTCTGGTTCTGTATTTTTTTTCTTTTTCAAGAATGTCATATGAACGGAAGCCTACTGTATGTAGCATTTTAGTGTCTGGATTCTCTCACTCAGTTTCTTTCACTTTTAAGGTTCATCTATGTGGTTGCATGCATGAGTAGTTCATTCCTTCTTCCTGTCAAGCACTATTCCATCGTATAGGTACACCTCAGGTTTATTCAGCCATTCATCAGTTGCTGGGTTGTTTTCAGTTTTGGTAAATGTAAATAAAGCTGCTTTGAACAATTATATACTGACCTTTGTGTGGACATATGTTTTCATTTATCTTGGATAAATGGAAAGATGTGAGATTGCTGGATGGTAACGTAAAGAATGCTCACAGCTCAACACTAACAAAACCAACAACAAACCCAATAAACACTGGGCAAAAGATTTGAATGGACACTTCAGTGAAGAAGACATAAACCAGTCAAATAAGCACATTAGAAAATGCTCAATGTCATTAGTCATTAAAGAAAGGCAAATTGAAACTACAGTGAGATACCATTGTATAGCCACTAGAGTGGATAAAATAGTGGCCAAGAGCTAATAAGAATATGGAACAACTAACTGAACTTTAATGTTTTATTGGAGGGGGTGCAAAATGGTATAGTTATTTTGGAAAAACATTTTGGCAGTTTCTTATAAAATTAAACATCAATGCTCCTAATTTTCCTACAACCAGTTTAAGCAAATGGCTCCACCTAGTGTATATATGGAAGGAAACACTTTCAAAATCTACATTTGATTGGAAGAATTACAGCATGCCAATTTTTACCCTATTTTTTATTTAGACAATCTTATTTTGAATATTATTTCTGTGTGGGTAGTTTATGAGCTCAAGGTAAGAAAATTCTGAAAAATAATCAGATGTATAAAATAAAATCTTTTGGCATACTATTTTCTTCTTATACATAATGTGAAATTTACCATTTTCACTCTTTGTAAGTGTACAGTTAACTTGCACTAAGTACATTCACATTGTTCTACAACCATCATCACTTTCCATCTCCAGAACTCTTCTTCATTCCAAACTGAAACCCGCACACATTAAACATTAACTCCCCACCTCCTCCTCTCTGCAACCCCTGGTTACCTCTATTCTACTTTCTATTTCCATAATTTGAAAAGTGACATTTTATTATTTTTCCAGATTGATTGAGATGTATTGACATATAATCTTGTGTAAGTTTAAGATGTACAATGTGTTGACTTGATACACCTTTATATTGTGAAAGGATGACCATATTAACATTAGCTAATATCTCCATCATATCTATAGTTACCATTTCTTTTTTGTGCCACCTACTATTAAAAGAAGAAAGGGGGTGGGAAGTGCTATATAATCTTGGGTAAATTCCAGACACTGTATAATAAAAAACATTGTTTTCTCAAAGGTAAAATGATAAGTTGGAATAGAATGCTGAGAAGGCAGGAAAGTCTTAGGCTTCTAAATAAAAACTTTTGTTTTCACTTTGTATATTAGTAGTAGTATGAATATATAAAGTGAACATATGGGGAAATGGTTATGTAGTGCTCTGATTTTACTAGTTTGTTTATTTATGCTTCAAATTTTAATTCAGCATTTAACATGTGCCAGATACAATATGAAGCCCAACAGATGCAAAGATGAATATGAGGCATAGTTCCTATCTTCTAGGAGTTCACATATATTCTGGGAATGACAGTAAGAGTATATAAAAATAAAAACAACAAATAAAAAGCATGAAAGAGGAAATTGCATTGTACAAACAGTGGTGTATTTGTAGCTACGTTGGTCCTCAAAAATTAATTACCTGATAGAAATTTATTTACATAAAATTTGTGTTTCAACTCAAATGTGTAATTATAGGAGAACCCTATGTAAATTTAGAAGAGGGATAAAATTCCCATTATAATAAAGATCCTTAAAATACTTTGAAAACAGTATTTTCAGTTAACTTAGGAGAATGAGTTTGAATACAAACATTTACAACAGCATGCAAGACACTATGTACTAAAAGTACTTACTGTAAGAAGCTGAATGCAGTTTGAGGGTAAATAAATATGTTTTTAAAAAATTGTAACTCAAGGCTTTAAGTTATTCTAAATAGCAGTGTTAAGAACTAGAAACACAGCTTATTTCAATGTACTTCTTTAATTCATTTAACAAAAAGCTCTTTGATTCAATGAACAGAGAATATTTTCTTTTTTTTAATTTTTTTTAAAGATTTTATTTATTTATTTGAGAGAGAGAGAATGAGAGATAGAGAGCATGAGAGGGAAGAGGGTCAGAGGGAGAAGCAGACTCCCCGCTGAGCAGGGAGCCCGATGTGGGACTCGATTCTGGGACTCCAGGATCATGACCTGAGCTGAAGGCAGTCGCTTAACCAACTGAGCCACCCAGGCGCCCGAGAATATTTTCTTAAAGGGACAGATACACTCAATTATACATATAAGGCCAAAACATTTGGGTAGTAGCAAATATCAGGGAGTTTGTTCATTTGGGACCATGTCATCATTTTTCTTCTATGTGCTATGAAAAGTACATTTTAGAAGGTATCTTTGAAGAATCAAAGTATTTGTTATTCTATTCACCAGAAGATTTGAAAAATATTCAATAGGTTTTATGAATGAGATTACATACTTTCCAGAAGGAATATGCACAAAATTCCTGCATATAAATACTGGATTTGAGGGAGAAAATCATTATGAGTCTTGGGAAAGCCATTTTTGGGTCTGGACATGCTCTTATCAGTTGCCAGCTGTTCTACTGTTTTTTTTTAGACTTGCTGCAACCAGGAACTGTTTTTATGCTTAATTTAGACTGGTCATCCCAAATGGTTGGAAAGCTTCAGGTTTCTCATGTCTTCTAGCAGCGTGGGTCCCTAAGGAGCAGTACCGGCCAAGATCATGATGTCATTCCTACTGTGGTCTAAACGTGAGACTAAATTGTTTCTCATCTTGTTTAACATATCTTGTTTAAACTATTGAATGTTGCTTATGCTTCATTTACAGAACCATATCAAATATCTAGAGCATATTAAGAAACGTAACTTTAAGTTTTGGAATATTTCTTTTCTACACTATGTCAGTTTACATAAAAACTACTTAGTGCAGTTTTGATTCAACTCTCAAAATAGCTAAATATAAAGATTCAATTTTAAGCTTTTAGAGAATAATTTCTATAACCTATTAACAGAAGAAATTTTCCATTCAGCATACATTAAGCATGGTTAGCTATAAATTATAGGAGATTTTAACCATAAACTTTTAGCCTATTTATTTAATAAGTTTGTGTCCATTTTGTGGTAAAAAAAATCCATATAAAAACAATAAATGGCTTCTAATAGACTAGACCCATGGTTCCTGTGTGGCTACCTTGGTGATCTCTGCTCTTAGAAACTGTGGCTTAATCACAATGATATCCTGTTTCAGCTCTTCTGATGGAAAGGAATTTGTGGCCTAGTGAATTTGTATCTTACCAATTTCTTCACTCAAAGGAACTCAATGTACGTTTCATTATAACACCCTTACAACATTCTGATAATGTAAGGGGCAAAACTTGCTTTCCACAGCTTAAAAATGAAGAAACTGATGTATGTTGAAGTTAAGTGGTTTAACGAAAGTCATTCAGAGGTTCAGCTCTGACTCCCCTACTTCCACTTCCTTTAACTCACTCAAACCACGTTCTTGACACAACATGGAACCATAGCAGTCCTTGTTCTGCTTCCTTAGCTCCAGAGTTTCTGATGATTTAAATTCTACAAATCAATGTGCAAATAAAGATGCTGCTGTTGAAGAGATTGAGTTTTCTGCACATGTTTTATAGTGCAGGGTTTTGGAGGTAATCAGCATGTTCCTAAAGTTTTATGTTTAAATTTATCTTGCTAAATATGACTTTTCCTTTTATTTACATCTGCTTGGTCATCAGAATCATCATCTGCTTTTTCCTGCCAGTGACAGAGGAAGGGCATCAGCCTCAGTGGGTTGAGTAGGATAATTTTTATCTAAAGAAAAGTTCTTAATTGCACAGATTTGTGTAATAGGGGCAGAAACAGATAAAGAAGTTCTTGGACAGTTGGTAAACTCTTTGTGATTGAAGCAAATAACCTAAACTCTGATTGGTAGCTGACAGAGACTGGAATTTCTCTGTATTGATAGGAAGAAAGCGCTCAGCTGTCCTGATCCAGTTAGGGTTCTCCATAAGAGGGCGCTGTGTTTCAAAGCTAGAACAGAAGATAAAGGGAACCCAGATCTCTACCAAGAACAGGACAAAGTCAGTTCTCTAACTTTTCATGACTGAGGCTTTTTTTTTTTTTTTTTTGAGGAAAGAGTGGAAATTAACACAAAGCTATACATTATACAGCTATAATTTACTCCAAATTTATTAAAGAAATAGGTTGTAAAATTTTGAGATATGAAGGTTTCTTGCTATAAATATCACTTGTTGTTTCCAAAAGTCACACATGAAAGTGCTAAAAAACATTTAGATAGTCTAAACCAGGTGGACTAGGCAATAAGGCTGTGCAGCACTTCCTCTAGCACTACCTGGGTGTAAGCTCATCGTGAATGGAACTGTTTGATGAGCAATTCCTATTACACTTGACACATATGTAGTCATTTTATGCGGGCTCCTGGTCTCCTTACTTTCAGTAATTTCTCTCTCATTTTTAATGATTTGATTATAATGAATAATTAATGATTACTATTTTGAAACTATTAAATATTATAAATATGACACTGTAATTAAATTTGGTCTATTACATTCTGGAACTTAAAATAAGTTTTGATGTCTTTTCCTCACTAATATTTGGAATGGGTCTTGTTACTGGCCAGGCACTGTTTGCTGCACCATGAAGTCTTTGTGCCAATATTGAACAAGCACTTATGGGAACCAACCATTTTAGCCATTGTCCTAGGAGCATCAGGAAAGTGCTAAGATTATAAGACAATTCGGACAACTTTGTACATATAGTTCTGATTTGATATTTTTTTTTTTAAGATTTTATTTATTTGAGAGAGAGAGCATGAGAGAGAGCATGAGAAGGAGCATGAGAGGGAAGAGGGTCAGAGGGAGAAGCAGACTCCCTGCTGAGCAGGGAGCCCGATGCGGGACTCGATCCCGGGACTCCAGGATCATGACCTGAGCCGGGGGCAGTTGCTTAACCAACTGAGCCACCCAGGTGCCCCTGATTTGATATTTTTTAAGCAAAATTGTTAATCAGTTCAGCTGAACAAGCAACTACTTCAACCTTACAATTGGGAAACCTCTCTTAAAAATAAACTAAATGTTTGGCTGACTGACGTGACAGGCTATTTTCAGGAAAGTAGCTAAATTGTGTCTTGGATGTAAGCACAACGTCAGTTGTCAAAACTCTAATTCTTATCCATTCCATTGAATCAGATTTATGGAGCCAGAGATAGTTTTTTCTTTTCCTTTACGTTATTTTGTTCTATCACCTATTGCTTTTCTTTTCTATATGGTTCATGCATTTTAGTTTTCCAGTGGCCTAGCAGCTCTTATCTGTGCAGAGAATGCAGGTTCTAAGTGGTGAGTGCCATACTAAAAAATACAGTGACAAACGGAAGAGATGGAAGTCGTATTATATTATACTTTCAGAAACATCTAGGTGAAATTCCTCAAGCTGAATTTTAACTTAAGCGGGTCTTAGAAGTATACATTTGTTGTGGTTTTAGTTTTGCTTTCTTGTGTGATAGGCAGTCTTCTCTGTTTTTTTTCCCCTAGTTGATATCATCAACTGATGATACCATGATAGCTATTTGTTAGGCCAAATTGAAAAGGTCATTGAGGTCGTAAGGCTTCATCTGTGTATCTCACCTCAACTTCCTACAGGTCTTCTTAGTTCCTGTTCTATAGAGTTGTGCTTTGAAAAAACAAAGCAGCAAAACATACACAACAATAGCCTCATCAAAAGTTACTCCCTTGAGGCACAATTTGCAGTGTAATGAAAAATACGAAATGCAAGAGGACTTGGTAAAATCTCATATTATTCTCTTCTGAGTCCTGATGAGGAACATTAACCTTTCCATAAATTAACTTTGTGTGCATCGGCATTCCTGTGTCAGGTTAAAGGAGAGCTATGTTAATCTTTAAGTTCCATAGTTTGCCCAAATAATTTGTTACAAGGTACAATATTATTTGGTTTAGGGCATAATATGTAGACTATCTAAAATAATGCATACTGGCCATTCAGTAAACAGTCTTAATAATCTTGTTTTGAAAAATAAGAGCTGGGCAGCCCCTGTTGGCCTGTTGTTTTCCTTGCCCAGGAGATACAGCCTGGCAGACTCCGTGCAGTTAATCAGGAGTTTTGCTTAGCCCATTGTCCTGTCTTCTGGGAGATAATTCACACCCCATCTCTCCACAGTGCTTACCCATGCGGCAAGGCATACCAACTATAATCAGGTAGGGCGGTTTAACTGTGTCAGATTTGGTTATGAACATTTGTTCCCACCAGAGAGCCCAGGAGGGGCAACCAGCCAGTAAGTCTCTCTTCATCCTTCCTCAGATCGGGCTTTAGGGAGCTTAGATCCTCCCCTGCCAGTGACCTAGACCCACTGATTGCCGCCTCTTCTTCCCCGCTTGGTATAATGTAGTTCTGCCCAACCTGGTTTAAGGATTCCATGGAGATGACGGGACCCAGATAAAGGACTGGAAGTTATACTTGCAAGGAGATAAGCAGAAGAAGAAAGTTTTCAATGATTTGGTATTTATTCCACATCATGAATATCTGGGTAGAAAAACAGAAAAATCTAATGATGGAGAAGTTGTAACAGAGAATTCAGTACAACAAAAACAAATAGTAAGGTAGCAACTGATTATACGGAACAAAACAAGGCACATGAGGGATGAAATTAAGAATAATAGCCAACTAGTTAAACATTAAGGATAATATATATTTTTTCTTTATAATTTACAATAGTATGGATGTAAAACTTTTCCAACATAGTTACCCCACAATGTTAGTAGGACATGTATTCTGAAAATATTCATGTATAAAAAGAAGTGGAATTTACAGATGAAGCTCAAATATAATTAAGGGTTTTGCTAGAGAATTGGTATCCATACTGTGTTTAAGGATACAAAGCTCCATGAGTCATGAATCACTAAGTTGTAAGTCTTAAAAGCACACATCAAACTAGTTAAAGAAAACAAAAACAACAAGATTCATTGGCCCATATTACTGGGATTGAAGAGATATGTTTCAGCTATTAGAGGTTAAAATAATCATCAGAATTCTTTCTGTCTTCATTCCTGTTTCTCCTTGTGCATTGGTTTTATTCTAGAGATAGGCTTTTTTCTTATGGCACAGAAGAAGATTGCTGCTAGCTCAAATTTACCTCCAGCCCAGATAGAATCTCAGTGGGGAAAGTCTTAATATCTCCAGATCAGTGTCCGTGAGGATTCTTACTGCTCCTGCTCGAGTCAGGTGAAATGCCCGGGGCCAGCCTCGGTCACATGGCCACCCTGAAGTAAGGAAGGAGCGCTGTGGAACAGTCCGAACCGGAACACACGGGCAAAAACTTGGTGCTGTTACCATAGAAGGGAGAAGAAATACTAGGCAGGCAAAGCAACAAAATTTCCTATCACAGCGATATTTTTAATTGGGTATGATGGAAAAGATAATTTATGACATTGTTTCTTACGTATTTATTTTTTATTTTTTTAGTGAGGCCACTTTACTGGCAAAACACCATAGAAAATGTGTTTTATAATTATAGGTAAAATGGAAAGAGGGTATAGCCTGCTTGTTGATGATCTTCATGTTCAATCTTCTTTACAAATTTTAAGTAGTTAGAGGTGCCTGGGTGGCTCAGTCAGTTGAGTGTCTGACTCTTGATTTTGGCTCAGGTGATGATCTCAGGGTTGTGCACAGGGCTCCCTGGGTGTGGAGCCTGCATAAGATTCTTTCTCTCCCTCTCCTTCTGTCCTTCCCCTCCACCTCCCTCCCTCCTTCCCTGGCCTGCCCCATTCACTATCTCTCTCTCAAAACAAAACAAAACAAAAAAACGATTTTGAGTAGTTAAAAAATAAAAACTATCTGAATGTAAGTAATTACATTTGCAAATCTTATAGGCAAATGGCATTGAAGGAAAAGTATGCTAATTTCAGTGAACTGACTTGAGTGGCAGAAACATATACATAAAGTTGTCATAACAGAAGGTTATTGATGCTGATTGTGGTTACAGCATACTCATGTTCAACATACAAAGCAATGTGCTGTCATGATAGTGGTGAGGGTGCATAAAATGAAGGTAAGTCCCCAGAGCAGCAATTCTCCTTTAAAATTTGTATCTGGCTAACTTAAAGTAATACTTATTAAAAACAGATTTTTAAACCTGTGCTTCTATCTGTATATAGAAAGATTTGACATATCTTTGAGGTATAGATGTTCTAACCTTTAACTATGTAATATTTAAGAAACAATTGATTAAACCTTTTCAGAGAAGATTTTATATCTTGGTCATATACAACATGTGGGGTTACCAGTTCATGTATTTGATATTCTTAGTAGCTGTTCCTAATCCTCAACTGTTGAAAAAGGTGATTTCTAGCAGTGTTATCTAGTAGTTAACAATAAGAAATTCAGGGCCATCTTTGCACAAAGTTTGCTGATATTAAAAGACATACACATTAGTGAACTGGAGGGAAATAAATATTAAGATTCACCTGAGATTTTAAAAATAATAGTTAAAAAATGTAACTTTTTCGAAAGTCTAGGAAGAACATTCTTCCTCCCCTGGATAACTAATTCTAATTTGAAAACTAATTTGTGAGTTAAGAGAAAAAGTGAAGTATACTTACCACCTGTCACCATACAAAATTATGACAGGCATTGTGCAATGTATAGAATTGTTGAATCACTGTGTCATACACCTGAAACTAACATAACATTGTCTGCCAACTATAATTCAATTGAAAAAAAGAGAGAGAAAGTGACAGAAAGGAAAGCTGGCTTTCTTTTTACTCTCCTCAGTCCATGAAAAAAAATTAAGTGAAAACTGACAGCTGCATAACCTCATATTTTGTTTCTCTTTTGATGTGGATTTATAGAAACCATCTAGAATTTCACATTTATAATAAATACTAGTTCTTTTAAAGTCTATATATTTCCTCATGAAGAAATTCTTCAGAATACATAAATGTGCTTTTGCAGTCACATGGACCTTTAAAATTATTTTTTTTTGGTGATGCTTCTAGATCCATCTAACTTAAATAAATTTCTTAAATATTCATGATTAATCTATTGAACTAGAAATTATTTTCTCCCAATAACTTTGTGAGATCTTATGAGATTACTTTGGTTCCTTGGTAGCTACAAAAAAAGGAAAATGAAAATTTTAAAAAAAGTATATTCCATATACTCTTCAATGATAACACTGATAATGTAGTAAAATCTATTTTAAGATTATATAAAATATAATTAGATTGTTTATTAACTCACTGAAGTAAGTCTTTCCTTTTCTTTTTTTTTTTAAGATTTTATTTATTTGTCAGAGAGAGAGAGCACAAGCAGGGGGAGTGGGAGAGGGAGAAGCAGGCTCCCCGCTGAGCAGGGAGCCCGATGCGGGACTCGATCCCAGGATCCTGGGATCATGACCTGAGCCCAAGGTAGACGCTTAACTAACTGAGCCACCCAGGCATCCCTGAAATAAGTCTTTCTAATCAATAAATTAAATTATCAGGTTACATGAATATTGTATTCAACAAATATTTATTGGGCTCCTATTTTGTGGTAGGTGCTATTGATGTGCTGGGATCACAGTCATGAGAATCTGTTGTTGCGGATTTTACTTTTCCAGATGACAGATAAATGGATAAATAAGATACTTTCAAATGATGATAAGTGCTATACAGACGATCAAACTGAGTAATGGGATAATGTGTGCTCATGTTTGAACCTCAAATCCTAAGCTAAGGAAATGAGATGACTTTAGATTGGATAGTTATTCAGGAAAGGCCTTTCCGAAGCATTAACACCATCAGGAATCACATAATTTACTCTTTCATTAGTATTTTGGAAAGTATAATGTCTATATCCAAAGAGGAGATCAGAAATGTAGTTAAAGATTTACCATTGAAAAATCAGCAGGCCTCGATGAGGTGGTGATAAGGCTCAGTTCTGTTTATAGTGAAAAATGACCCTGCCGACAGCTAGTTTGTGACAGTAGAACCGAGAACTGAAACAGAAACCACAACTTCTTGAAGGATACTGCACCGTGCCTTGCAAAGCAGATAAGGTTTGCTTATAAGTGAAACCATGATGTCCATTATAGATACAAAACCAGTTTTTTTAGACCCATACATTTCAAGGTAAGGCCACAAACTGATCCAGTAGTAACTCCTCAGGGATTCTCTAAAGAGACCGCTGACTGCTTTAGTAGTTTCTAGTTTCCGACTTGACCAATCCTGCTTACACCATCCTATTTCTGATGCCAGTCTCCCATCCTGTAAAATTCTTTCCCAACTCCCTCCTTTTGATAGATCCATTTCCGCATGGTAGGCAGTCTTCCTTGCTGTGACAATAAACCTACCTGTGCTGAATATAGGTGATTTTTGACAGTTGGGTATTGACAAAAGGTAATTCCTATATTATTTAAACTATCCCAGATCATATACCATCTTTCTTTAGAAAGTAGATGTTCAATAGGTGGAAAGTGGTTAGAATATCTCAAAGAATTTCCTTCTGTTAACCACATCCCTGAAGAAATTAGAAAGGATATACTTTTTTATTTCAGTTTTCTGAAACAATAAACAAGTACATATGATAGTGGAAATACTGCACTACCATCGTGTATGTGAAATGTTCCAAGATTCTGCAGAAATTACATTAAAACTTGAGGAATTATACCATGATTATCTTATATCACAGGCCTACCATTTACCAAATTAACAACTCATGGAATCAATTAATGTGCATTAGATAATTATAGAGATGTAGAGACTTCAACTTTTAGAACATAGCCCTTTGTTTTGAGAAACCCAGGTGTTGAAACTATATGATCTCCCCTTTATCATGATTTTTGTATTTAGGAGACTTATCCCTAGTATCCAGTTTATTCTGAGGAATACCAGCTGACTGCTTTAGGTGGCACTGGAAATTGGTAGAATGCTTGTTTGATGAGTAAAGCAAGGTTGCAAGCCATTTGATCTCCTGTAAGTGAAGCAGTGCCCATCTCTGTGAAGCCCCTCTGGGACCAAGGCTGAGCAACTGCTGGTGTGTTGCACGGAGCAGCAAAGAGGGCAGGAGCTCTGCAGAGTGTTTAGCTCCTCACATCTACTTGCAGAGCAAAGCTGAGTCACCCGGAATGTTACTTTTCTTAGAAAAGCCAAGCCGTTCGAACGTACAAACGTATGTGAAATGTCTAGTTCTTACAACAGGGCTTAGGACGATGGTTCTGAACCTTGGCTGCACACTGGACATATCTGGGAGCTTTAAAAATTCCTGATGCCCAGGGGTGCCTGGGTGGCTTGTGGGTTAAGCCTTCGGCTCTTGATTTTGGCTCTGGTCATGATCTCAGGGTGGTGAGAGCCAGCCTGGCGTCAGGCTTTGTGCTGCTTAAGATTCTCTCTCTCTCTCCCCGGCCCCTCTCCCTGCAACCCCTGCTCACGCTCTCTCTCTCTCTCTCTCTCTCTCTCTCAAAAAAAAAAAAAAATTCCCAATGCCCAGATCACACCCCACACCAATTAAATCACAGTCTCCAAGGATGGGACCCAGGCATTTTTGAAGTTCCCTAGACGATTACAGTATGTGGTCACAGTTAAGAACCACTGCTTTAGGAATAAACTGAGTTACGTACAGTAGTATGTCACTTAGAAAAACAATAAAGGATTCCAGAATGGATAGTACATACAAATACAGCCCCCCTTTCCCACCCCACCCTCCCCCCCAGCAAACAGGCAAGCAGCTTCCTATAGCTTTGTGTTAAATAGCGTATTTCTGTGTGGTGGTGCTAAAGGTGAAACCATCCTATTAGTCAAGATTATGTTTAATGGCCCCACCAGTTCTACATTTGCCCTTTTCTCTCTGCCAGAAACAGTTAATTTTGAGCTTGAAATTTTGTGAAATTTCTAACATACGAAACATCGACATTGATTAAGCATGTTGAGTAATCAGTATTTATTGATTTATTTTGAATTTTTCTTATTTGAGTATAATTGACACACTATGTAACATTGGTGTCAGGTGCACAACCTAGGGATTTAACAGTTGATACGTTATGCTGTGCTCACCACTGGTGGAGCTGCCGTGTGTCCTCTTACATTGCTATCATAATGTCATTGACTGCGTTCCTTATGCTGTGTCTTTATTCCCAGGACTTACTCGTTCCAGAACTGGAAGCCTGTTTCCCCTTCACCCATTTCCCTTTCTTCCATTTTACCAAACCTCCCACCGCCCTCCCCTCTGGCAACCATCAGTTTGTTCTCTTATATTTATAGTTCTGATTCTGCTTTTTATTTGTTTCTTCATTCTTTTTTTTTTGATTGCACTTGTGAGTGAAATCATATGGTATTTGTCTTTCTGAATCTGACTTATGTCACTTAGTATAATACCCTCTAGGTCCATCTATGTTGTCTCAAATGGCAGATCCCATCCTTTTTATGGCTGCATAATATTCCTCTGTGTGTGTGTGTGTGTGTGTGTGTGTGTGTGTGTGTGTGTGTGTATCACATTTTCCTTATCCATTAATCTATAGACAGACACTTAGGTTGCCCACATCTTGGCTATTGTAAAGAATGCTACAATAAATATAGGGGTGCATAGATCTTTTCAAATTAGTGTTTTCCTTTTCTTGGGGTAAATACTCAATAGTGGAATTATTGGATGATATGGTATTTCTATTCTTAATTTTTTGAGGAACCTCAATACTATTTTTACAGTGGCTTTACCAGTTTACATTCCTACCAACAGTGCATGAGCATTCCTTTTTCTCCACTTAATCATCAGTATTTATTAAAGAACAGAATTTCTGATTAATTTGACAGGATTTTCAGCTTATATTATTAGAATGCTCTTCTAGTGGTTATCACTGAGTCCTTTTTCATTAGAACTTGTGTTAAGTCTTTAACCAACTAGTAATTTAGTGATATTTATAAGTATCCATTTGATTAATAGCTTGGGTGTTTGTGTCAGACCTGTTTGAATTCTGGCTAGCTGTGTCCTTAGTAAATTAGGTACTTCTCTTGCCTCCTTTTCTCTGTATCTGTAAAATTGGGATATGTGTGCCTAATTCATAGAATATAGAATTAAATGATAAAGCACGTGAAAAGTGTTTTGCCAAGTGCTTGACAAATAATAAGTACAAGTAATAGCTATTGTTATTTAATTTTAGTAATACTGTGCACATTGCTATAATCGGGAGTAACTAAAGGCTCTCATTTCTCTATATCAAAGAGAGGACTGAATATTTATTACATATTTTGAGTAACTAGAATATATCAAACTTTGGGCCAAGAGGCTTATATAGATTTCTCATTTAGTCCTCTTTGTGTGAAGTAGATCTTATCATCCCAGCTTTACAAATGGAACCCTGATGGCAAGGGAGATTAACAGTGCATCCTAATTTTATTTTCGTGAGCACGTTTATTGATAGTAGCATCCACCTTAATAATGAATCCCCACAAACCCTTGCCTTCATGATAATTTAAACAATAGAAAATAGGAACAATAGAAAATAGATGCAGTGCATCATGTGGAATATTTCTTATGGTTCTCTTTGTGATTATTTAACCTTGGAGCCTAAGACAAAGAAAGTCCAGCAAATGTGGGAATATCTCCATGAGCAGCATTAAGGTGTTTTCCCCCTTAGGAAAACAGTGGGGAAAGTGATATGGGGATGTTCAGAATTCAGGAAGAAATAGACCTGAAGGAAGTAACACTGTGTTGGCCAAAATGACCTAATCAGAGAAACAGTTTGATTTCTCACTTTGGTCAACTTTTTTCCTAAGAAAAGTAATCCAAATGGATCTTAAACGAGCAGAGAAACACCAGTCCCTTTGTACCCTGGCTCCATTTCTCCCCACTCTGTCTGCCTCAGAGGCGATGCATCCCAAGCAGGTGTATTTTAATTAATGGGAGTTGGGAGACTGAGTATGTGCAGGGGCAGCACTATGTGAGTCTAGAGGTGGTGGAGCAGGTATAGAGAATATTTTGCTTGGATCTAATTATGCTTTGAGGCCCTACTTGTATGCCAGGAGAGTATTCTCTGTACAAACAAAATAAATCATTAATATGGAAGCCCAGTGGAGACTGGGTTTTGCCTAAGAGGCTCATAAACGCAATGTTCATCACTGTCCCATCCATCCTGAGTCAGAATATCCAGATGGTGAAATTCATTCTCCTGTGACCAGAACTGTGAGTATTTTCTGCCAGTTCTTTTTATATAAAACACCTAAAATAATAAGGCTCTTTTTTTTTTTTTTATTAGTGCCTGATATTAGTGTTCTTAATTTGGTTGAAACTTGATCTTCTATAATTCTTCAGTTAATCCATATCTTAATCTGAGATCTTCTAAAAAGCATAGTGTAAAAAAAGGATTTGTGTGTCAGTGGTTATTTGGGAAGCAGAATGATAGCAGCAAGGGTGATATCAAACAGGGAGGCCGGGGAAGCCAAGACAGAGCTAAGCTGGTGAGAACGTCACTGCTACAGGTCACAAGGGCTCCATCCTTTTAGGGAAGTGTAGAATACCTCAGCACTGTCTATCTGAAGGCGCACAGGATAAAGCATTTTTCCCTTTGCTCTCCCATTGATTGATTGACTGATTGAGAGTTATCCGGTGTTATGACTCCCCAGCTACACTTGGGTGTGTGCTGGATGGAATCCTGCAGGACTCTCAGGGCACAGAATTGGAAGGCCCTGAGGCAGTTGCTTGAGGCAAGATGTTGTCAACATGAGTGAGTCAAAGCAAACCCTTAACTGATCCCTAGAGCCAAGGCTGCAATCAGAGGGGAGGCCTGAGGAAAGTGAGAAAGGGCATCTGGATTAGGCAAATAAACTTTTTATGACAGTTCAAACTGGATTTGAATCTGGACTCCATAACTTGCTCTGTGAGTCATTTTGGATCCATTATCATTATTATGTCTCAGTTTACTTATTGTAAAATGCAAATAGTTATGTGTTTCTTAGCAAGGAGCTGCTTATTAGCACCACTGTTGGAAGTGTTTGATGACTATTGCCTGGAAGATTCTAAGTCATGTAGAAGAGGTGGTTTGCAATCACATCACATATCTTTAAAAAGGCCGATCACAATTATTTCTGTTGATCCGTACAGGAATCCTTGCCTTGAGTAGGGCAAGTATTATATTTATTTCATGAGGCTTTTGAGACACAGAGAAGTTATATGATTTAACTAAAATCTCTTACCTAATAAGGGACAATGCTGGTTTTCTGCCTCTTCTTCTAAGTGTTTAGTTGTTTTTTAAATTTTTAGTGAATATTAAAATTGCTAAGTTGATCTGCAATTTGCAGATTATAATTTACTTACAAATACAAGTTATGGATCAAGGCTTAATTGCAGTGGACTAATATCTGTTTACTTACTGAACTTAGTGAGTAGCTCCTTCCCTGTCATTGATTCTACTGTTGAGAATTGGGCAGGGCCTTGCCAAATCATTTTCCCTGTCAGAGTTCACTATGGAAGGACTGGTGTAATTACCTCCACTGACTTCTGGCTCTTAATTGAATTAGTGATTACTGTAGTCTGCCTTAAATGAAGTTCTTAGGAAGCAATTTAGTTGTCAAATGATTCAGATTAAGTATGCACATTTGGACGTTAATTTTTTGAATACCTCAGTAACTAAAATGTATACAAAACAGGTTATAATTGAAAGAGAAACAGTTATATAAACTTCATTAGTCCAAAATTCGCCATTTAACAGAAACGTTAGTGAACACATTAATTTTATGAAGATTATTCTTCCTATTCATTTCTTTAATACAAAAATGTATTGCAGTTCTATACCACAGCTTAAAAAGATGATGCTACCATCATCTTCTTTCTAAACATTATATGTTTATTATATGCCCAGTCTTGCTCTAAGACTCTTACATATACCAACCTATTTAATCTTTATAATAGCTTTATGAGAAAGGAATGATTATTTTTTATTTTTTTAGATAGAGAAAGAGAAGGGGGAGGGGCACAGGGAGAGGGAGAGAATCTCAAGCAGACTCCCTGCTGAGCATGGACCCCCCCCCCCCCAACCAGGGGCTTGATCTCACAACCCTGAGATCATGACCTGAGCTGAAATTGAGACAGATGCTTAACTGACTGAACCACCCAGGTGCCCTGAGATAGGAACAATTATTATACCCATTTTATGAAAGAGGAAACTGAGGCACAAAGAGTTTAAGTGACTTGGTGAAGGTCACATAGCTTTGAAGTGGCAAAACTTTGTGGTAGGGATTTAAAATCTATACCCTTAATCACCTTGCCTGTTTCCTCAGGTGATTCTTGGAAGAAAAAAAATCAGAGTTTCTATTGAGTTTACTAAGCACAGGTGATTCTAATTAGGGATGGGGCTTTTTGTTTGTTGGATTCTCCCAAGACCCTTTTAAGTAAACATATGTAGTAAAACTTTTTATTGAAATGTTTAACAAGATACATGAGATGGACCACCACAGATAAAATATGGTGAGATGCCTGTGTTTCTTTTATTTTTATCTATTCGGTTGTCCTAATCACAATTTTCTTTTTTTTTTAAAGATTTATTTATTTATTTTGAGAAAGTGAGAATGAGAGAGAGAGAGAGCACATGAGACAGGGGAGGGCCAGAGGGAGAAGCAGACTCTCTGCCGAGCAGGGAGCCCAATGTGGGACTCGATCCTGGGACTCCAGGATCATGACCTGAGCCGAAGGCAGTCGCTTAACCAACTGAGCCACCCAGGCGCCCCCTGATCACAATTTTCATATTCTAGATCATCTATGTCATCTGTGGGTTGCTATGGCCAGAAGTTCCATTAACTTGGTTTAACAAGAAAATGAAATTTATTGGCAAATTTAACTGATAATCCTAATGGTTAGTGCTTGTTTAGGATTTGATTCTGTGCAGGGTATCTTTTTCTTTTTCTTTCTCCATCTCTTGGCTCTGTTCTCTATTTTTCCTTTCAGGCAGGTTTTTTTTTTTTTTTTAAGATTTTATTTGTTTATTTTAGAGAGAGACAGAGAGAGAGAGATAGAACACGAGCGGGGTAAGGGGCAGAGGGAGAAGCAGACTCCCTGCTGAGCTAGGAGCCCGATGATGAGCCCGGGACTCAATCCTGGGACTCCAAGATCATGACTTGAGCCGGAGGCAGATGCTTAACCAACTGAGTCACCCAGGCACCCCAGGCAGGCTCTCAGCATGTGATGTCAATGTTGACCCTGGAGATACCAGAGGTATATAATCAGGAGGAGAGCTCCTATCGTCCAGAGTTCATATTAATTTACAGAAAAGAACTGATTGGCTCTACTTGGGTCAAGTGTCGGTTCCTGCAATAGTCATTAATTCCAGAGGCATGTGGTGCTTGCTCGACCAACCTGGGTGGGTTGGGATTGACACATTGTTGGAATCACATCAAATAGGTGACATGCAATTCCCCAAAGAAACAGAGGATTTAGTTGCCAGAGGAGGAAAACCATCTGTGTCGCTCCTAAGTCATAGTTGTTTGCGATTCCAAAATCTTCAGGTCCTTTCCAGCTATTTCATGACAGCGGCAACTGTAATAGACATTGTTGGACCCTGTTTCCTTTTTTTCCCCAGAAGGCAAGATAGTGAAGAGGAACAATAGATACTCTGCTCCTTATTTATCATCTTCATTAAAAGGACAAAATAAAAACATGCTTTTTGTTATTTATGATTGGTCTTAATTTGCTTCCGGTGATCAATAAAAGTAAGCCATTTAAAGTTCAAGTAGTATAAAGCTCTCACTGTATATCGGCATGCGTTTATGTGCTGCTCTCTTACTGAAATGCCAGCCCTTATCTGCCAAACATACTCTTGATTCTAAGGAAATCTACCCAGGCCACAGCCCTTACAGCCTTGCATTGACCTAACTGCTATTCTTATTCCCTCCTGGACTGTTCCAGCAATAGCTTTTTTAGACAAGGGAGAATGCATGTCTCAATTAATACAGCAACCTCCCTATGAGAGTGTAGTATTGTTAACCTTAAATTACATTTAAGGAAACCGAGGCGATGAAACATTGCAGAGTTGGTTATTGATGGAGTCAAGACACAAATTCAGGTAGCTTAGTGTCAAAACCCATATTTTTAATCACTATATTCCCTCTCATTCAGGACGCTTATTGAGTGGATGGATTAATGGTTATTGAAAACCAGCCCTAATACTATGCCATGACTGACTAGAAAAATTAAGAGTTAAAATTTTTTTTAAAAAGGAAAAAAAAAAGGGGGGATGCCCGGGTGGCTCAGTTGGTTGAGCGGCTGCCTTCGGCTCAGGTCATGATCCCACAGGGTTCTAGGATCGAGCCCCATGTCGGGCTCCCTGCTCAGAGGAGAGCCTGCTTCTCCCTCTCCCTCTGCCTGCCTCACGGCCTACTTGTGCTCTCTCTCTCTCTGTCAAGTAAATAAAATCTTAAGAACAAAACAAAACTGCTATTAGGTTCACTTAAAAAGGAAACAGAGAAGCCAATCCTCCCACATTTTGTGAATGCAATGTTGATTGATCAAAGCTTTTAGAATAATGTGAGGTATTTTTATAGTTTCTAGGAGAAAATTTTGATCTATTAGAACCAAAGCGTTTGATTTAAAACACACATGCACACACACACACACACACACACACACCTTCCTAGTATGATCTATAAATTCAATATATACATTTAATATGTAATTTTTTCCTTGAGGCAAGAGTCAAGCTTATGGTAACATACATATGTTTACTTTTTCTTTCACAAAATGTCACTTAATGTTTGTCCTTTGACATTTCAGGAGCAAAGGCTTCTGATAGTGCTCCTGAATCAGTGACTGCTTTGGTTGGAAATTCAGCTGTGTTTAGTGAGTTGTGATACATAGCTAACTGCTGAAAACCGGCAGTGTATGGTTACTTTTGCCCGAATAGCAAAAGGCAAACACTTTGAATATACTGGAAAATAATAAGATAGGGAATGGAAGTAAAGAAGAGTTGATGGATTCATGCAAAACCAAATCCAACCTACAAAACCGAACAATTCTTAAAAGCAATCATATAGTCTCTGCAGGAGCAGAATTTCTTTCCAAAAATTAATAAGTTTTGACCACAAATAGCAGAATAGTCTCACCATATTCCATATCCAGGAGAACCTTCTTGGATACCCATTTAACAAGTATCTTTATAGAATTCCAAATTTAATCTCCTCTTTTAAAAGATCATTATTAATTCTAATTTATTGGTCTCTCCCTAGATAATACTAAATGTTCCTATTTTTATCTGAACGCTGCCAATTACCTGATGAATCTTTGACTGTCACTTCAATTCTATTATTCACTACCAAGAATTTCATTGCCTTTCCTTTATTCTTTAAGTAAATCACTGTTTTTGACTTTTCATATTATATATTTGAGGATCAATTACAAATAAGTAGTCACAGAAAAATAATTTTACTTTTTTTAAAATTAGGTACTTTTTCACCATCTTCATAAAATATGTAACAGTAGGTTTTTAGAATCATGTTTCTAAATCCTTAACATGTTAAAATTCCTAAACATTTAAGCTTTCTTCAATTTGTTCACTTTACAGAAAATACAGAGTAATGAGAAAGACCCTTGGAGAATTGTCTTCCAACACTTGGGACTCTTTTCTCCAGCGAATCCCCTATTATTTTGACTAGTTCACCCCACTGAAAAAATAAACTAGTATTGGCTGTCTGCGGTATACTCACACCCATATTCCTACTTTAGTGGACTTTGCTCTCAGCTCTTTAAAACTGTCTGTCACAATTCTGCCCACCACCTGGCTTTTATTTACTGGACTACTCCTAAACCTTGCCTTAATCACATCATCATTCCTATCTTTATAGTGAGGGATGTAGCCCCGGTTCTGGTGATCTGCACATGCACAAGAATGCGCGTAGGAGGGAATTGGCAAGGTGGGAGAGTAAAACTACCTTTCTTCCCTTCACAAAAGAAAGATGCTTTCCTACACATGTGTTCATGTGCGATATAGCCTATGCATCCAGCTTGAATAACTGGAACAAGAAGTACTCTGCCTATGGAATAATAATAACACCTTATGAATTACAACGTTTTGTGTTATGTACTGCATGAGGTACTTTGCCGATGAATTTCGAGTTGACCCTAGTAATGACCATCGTTTTCATCATTTACCAAGTACCTACAGTGTGTTTGCACTGCAGTAGGTTTTAATACACTTAATTTTAATTTATACCTAGGACAGAATCAGGTATTATTCTCCACATTTTACAGATAAGGAAAGGGAGGTTCACAGATGTTAAATATTTACGTTAGCAGGGCAGGAATTTTGACTGACAAGATTAATGCTGTAGCAATCTAGGACAAAGTTATAAACATAAAAAGACAAAGAAATTCAGTAAATAGAAGTTTCTGTTTAAATTGTAGTCAAAGAGATTTATTGCCCTTTAGGATATATTAGTGAGCAATACTACCTCAAATCTGAAAGTAACACAATAATGAGCCTAATTCTTTTTACATGTAACTTACTAAACTTTTAACAATGTTTTCCTACTTCCAGCTCAAAATGTTTCTCTGTTTCCCACCTTTCTTCCCTCCTTTTGTCCAAGCATGGACATGGCCTGAAATGTCAGGAGAACAGGCAGAATGTACGAGCAATCCCACGTGCTCTGTGGCTCATGCCATTACTGTACATTTCCCACCCATTATTTCAGACAAGTGCGTCTATACTGGAACTCTAAGTGAGAACTGATTTCTAACAAAATTTTGCAATAGCCTGTTGAATTACTATTGAAAGGCAATAGACTGTGGCTAAATCTACTGTTCCTGAGACTGTAGAAAATGGAGTTTCCTGAAGCTCGAGGTTAATATTACTTGCAGTAAGAAGATTTCCCCAGAGGTGCTTTTTCACTGTGGAATACCCTAGATTTATGGCATGGTTTCAGGCAAGGTTCTGGTTTCTTTCTATCAACACCCTCTTAAAATTTCATGAATCAAGGGCACCTGGGTGGCTCAGTTGGTTAAGTGACTGCCTTCCGCTCAGGTCATGATCCTGGACTCCAGGATCCAGTCCTGCATCAGGCTCCCTGCTCGGCAGGGAGTCTGCTTCTCCCTCTGACTCTCCCCCCTCTCATGCTCTCTCTCTCTCATTCTGTCTCTCAATAAGTAAATAAAATCTTTAAAAACGTTCATGAATCAAAACAAAGATTCAGAAATTAATGGAAGCATGAACCTGAAAATCACAATTCCAAAAGCCAGCTTGTCTTTCATTGTCATGCCAGAAAAAAATACTTTCCTTAAGAACTTAGTTTAATTAACTACACAAATATTCTATTCTAAGGATTATTGACACTTTAAATGGATTCTTTCTGAAGTAGTTAACAAAAACTTTTGTTGGGAGATTGTTAAGACAAAGCAATAAATTAGAGCTGGTGGAGTGTAAGTAATTTGGTTATTCCTTATTTGAGGGAAATAAATGGCAAGGAGCTGATCCATTCCTTTTCTTGTGAGCAAAAGAGAAAAAAAAATCTTCCAAGATCTGCAGTAACATTGATTCAGGGATTTGTATCTCCCAAAGACACTAATTGCACATTTTCTTTATTTCTGCTCTTGAGACAGTGGAACAAATGAGATTTTAGAGCAAGAACTAGAAAAGAGAAATGCTGATTGGTGTTTATGTTTTCCTTCCTGACTGCTTCTTCCTGGTACCAGGAAGATTTTAGCAAGTAGATAAACTGTAGGATCTAAAAATTATTACCGAATGGTAACGCTAGATAAACAGAAAATGAAACCAAATGATGTAATTCTTCCATTGGTTATAAGTTTCTAGGAATTAAATATTAAATACATAGTATTAGACATTTAGAACAAAATAATCTTTGAGGGCATAAGTAATTTCCTTTATTCTCATTTAACATTTACTTATTGTTTTTTTCTAATATGGGACTTCAAAGTAAGATGGTGTATATATGTTTATATTTGAATTTACAGTATGTATAAGAGGGTATACAGGATAGTGCCTAAGACTGTGGGCTTTAGAGACAACTTGGATATGAATTCCGATTGTGCTAGTTGGTAAGTCTAACCTTGGACAAGTGATATTACATCCCTTTGTCCAAATATTCTCCTGTATAAATGGGTCAATAGTAGCTACTTCATCATGTTGTTCTAAGAATAAAATGAGTTAATATGGTGGCCTAAACCTGGTACATGAACACTTTAAAGGGTAGGGAGAGTTTTAAGGGAATCCCCTTCTAGATCCTGAAGTCCACATGCATTCTCCCTGAGAACTGGGGAAGGGATCATGTCGGAGAGGTCATGCCTATTTTCTCCTCTCTTTTCATCATTCTTTTTCCCCAAACTTTACAGTAAGGTGCACCTCTTACCCAACCAGAATCTTACTCTGCTGCTTTCGCTTAATGTAGAAATTCTTTAGTGCCAAATAAAGGGACTGTCTGAAATAGGTTTGTCAGTGTTGAGATGGGGAGTGACACTAATGAGTTGAATTATGTTTTTCTGCAAGTCTGGTGATTTCTAATTCTTTACTTTCAACAAAATTGAAGGAGGACGTAGCTGAGTTTTCAGCTGATAGATCATTAGAAATAACTAAGGATGATAAGAAGAGAGGATTCTGCCTCTATTGCTATCTACATCTGTATGTGAACAAGTTTTTCTTTTAACTTATGTGTCCCTGGTCACAATTTAAAAATTATTCATATATGTATGATATATACGTATATTTATTGTTTGCTTGTTTTTGTTTTTGTGCTGGGGATGGTAGGTATAAAATTATGACCTAGTATCAGAAGGCAGAAGGCATTACTTTGGTTGTATTTCCAGGCCCACTCACGTTCAAGGGGAAGACACAAAGACCCCACCTCTTGGTGGAGAGCTACCAATGACATATTGTGAGAGTTTGCTGGGTGGGAAGCATTATTGCAACCATCTTTGAAAAATATAAAATACTCTACGTTATAAGAAGGGAAAATACTACAATTTTAAATTTGCAAGCAGGTTTTTGTTTCTATAAGTGGGGAAACTTGAATTTGCCTTTAGGATCAGCTATTTCTTTTGTTTTAGGAAAGAAATCTAAACAGTTTAGTAGGGCTTATCCTGTGGTAAGCCAATATTGCATTCTGAAATGAAGGGATATAGTATAGTGAGGAGTGAAATTACACTGCATTCTAAAGAAAAGTTTTTCCAACCAAGAAATGGAGCCATATCTCTGAAATTTGTTCTCTTTCAGAATTAAAATCTCTCCACTTTCTCCTCTAATGGAGTCCTTGAGGGAGTCCTGGTCCTGAATTCTGAGCAGGACGGTCATGCTGAAGGACACTCATATGTGTAGGAGCTAAATGTAACATGGCAGGATCCTGGGAACTAAGGGTAGACATGTTCACAAGCAGTTATGTTGGAATGGTTTGGCCAGGGGATTCTTGGAGTGGTTATGTGTAACGTCCAGTTTTGAGAGTTTTTTATTTTTATTTTTATTTTTGGTAATGCTGTCTTCTAATATGCTGGAGACTTCAGTAGAATTTTGGTTTACATTACATTAGATTGTCTTTTTTTTTTTCTTTGTGAAATTAAGGAATGGGCTTTTGTTAGGATAACCAACTTGTCCTGGTTTGCCCAGAATTTCCTGGTTCTACTACTGCTGAAGGTTCTATATTCCAGGAAATCTCTCTGACCCAGGAGAACCTGGTTTGTTGGTCACTGAAGTTGGATTGAACACTGGAGGTGAACTTGTTGGGAGAGGAGGGTGACAGCTTGGGGAAAGCTGGTTTCAGGTCAGTTAGTGGCAACCTTCAGAAGAGATTGGCCATCCTTGAATCAGGAATCAGTTCAGATTTCAAGCAAATATTAAGAAAAGGTATCCAAATCTTAGAAATAGGCAAAAGAGATTACTGGCCATCATTTCAGTGTCATGCTAGATACTGAAGTTCACAGAAACATTATGTAATTCTCTAGGGGTGAGTACCTTTACTTGACTTACTGTTTTAATAATGATTATGAAATCTTATATCTCTGTAAAGGTTGTTATTAACTTGTAGAAGCTGATGCTCATAATTATTTTCTGATAGCAGTACAAATGAATTTTTTTCAAGAGATGAAATGATTTCTGTCCCATAAAAAGAAATGAACCACGGAGGTTGTAGTTTTAGTGCCTTGCGGCATATTAACAAGTTTTATATTTTAATTAGTATTCTTATTCTACTACCCTTTCTTTAAGCCACTGTAAATACTTTGATTTTTGCACCATCTTGCTGGTTTCCCTCATTACTGAGATAAATATTTGATGCTGCTAACTTTGTTCGGGTGAGTGATATTTTCATCTTGTTGAAAATCATATTTTGACATTAGAGATTTGTGGAATGTACTAATGTTTCCTCAGAAACAGCCCAGAAATTCTTGGAGGGAGAGAACCTCCAAGTAAGAAGTAAAAGTCTGGGTTTCCTACATCCTCTCTCTCCGCCAGAGCTGGGGAGACAACATGAGATAATAAAGAAGAGATTAGGTGTTCCTCGAGTGAGGAAGTGTTCCCGTTTCTCCTTCATCCTCAGTGCCAGTGCCCCCCAGGACTTCATATTTCTCCCCATCTGCAAGTCCCCCCTCTAGAGGATTCTAGGTGGAGTCTGGGGTGGAGCACGTTCTTCTGAGCACACAAACCAAAGCAAGTGTATGTCAAAACTTTCTATCATTATGGACCTCTTCTTAAAGATTAATTATACCACATCACATAATTATCCTAAAAGAATCTGTGTTGCTTTCCTCAGTCTTGCCAGAGATCCTTTCCTAGGAAGGTGTTGGAGATGGAATCAGAATCAGACTAAAATTATATGGACACATATAAGCATATGTGTGTGTTGTGTATATTGTCAGGGTCCTAAGAGGAACACACAAACCAGGGACCACTCTACATGTTTTTAAAAATGAAGTTAATACCAGGAATTGGTTAAATAGATAACAGAAAGACTGAAAAACCAAGTAGGGGACAGAGAGGCACTCCAGAATTAGCAAGAGCAGGAAACTGCTCTACCCCTCCTGCTGGATGGCAGAGAAAAAGAAGGCAGTGTTCCTGAAACTGACTGGCTGGTGTTGAATGGCAGGAACTGGATCCATGGGGAAGATGGAGCTGTTGGTAGAAAAACTGCCATGGCAGAGAAAGGGGACAGAAGCACTCTGATTTCTTCCTTCTTTCCACCTTCCCACTGGCCAGGCTAACAGGGAGGGGTTGATTACAAAGCGTGGGAACTGCAGTCTACAGGGCCAGCCCCTTTGCTCGGAGAAATGAAGAGCAGAAGGGGTAAGAAGACTAAAAGGTGCGCCCAGCATACATGCATTATTTAGTGGGACACATAGTAGATCAATAAATCTTAAATTCCCATTTCTTCCAGTTTCCAATTTCATTGGCCATTTAGATTCTTTATCTGATTACTAGGGACGTAAAGAAATCTTTCCCCCCCCCAAAGATTTATTTATTTATTTATTTGAGAGAGATAGTGCGTGCTTGCTTGCCTGCAAGATTGCAGGATTGCATGCCAGCTAGCACGCGCCCATGTGTGGGGAGGGGCAGAGGGAGAGAATCTCTAGCAAAACGCCTGCTGAGCCAGGATCAACTGGGGCTTGATCTCACAACCCCTGAGATCATGACCTGAGCTGAAACCAAGAGCAGGAGGCTTAACCAACTGAGCCACCCAGGCGCCCCCCAAAGTGCTTTTATATTATACCCCAGGACCTTGACTTAGGTCGAAACTTTCTATGGAGACGAAGGGCTGTCCTGCTTTGAATTTCTTGAAACTACTCCCCTTTGAAGATAATCAGCTTGGTCAAGCTCAATAAGCAGTCACTCTCTCAGCTCCGGTACTTCAATACTTTTTCGGTATCTCTCTCTTTTGCCTGGCCTCCCAAAGATCTTCCCTCCCGGTTTATGATGCATCCCTAAATCCCACAAAAAACCCCCCAGATCTTTCACTGTTTATTTTACTTCTAATTCAATTGCTGTCCTGCTTCACACCATACATATACAAAATACCGGAGTTCGTGGTGGTCCTAATTATACCTCTTTTTTTGCTTTGCGTTCTGAAAACATTTACAAAGTAGCCACAGAAGGGAGGTAAGGAGTAAAACATCAGCCTACTGCTGGAAAAGCTAGATCAAAGAGCTTAGCTGGCACTTGAAGGTGAAATACACATTTCCTCCCACTGAATCAAATTTACCACTTTGTCAGAGGGAAAGAGAACTGATAACTTGCAGGTCCAGGTCCTGCATGCTCAATCCTGACCCACTTTCGCCAATTTGATAAATCAGTCCTTCTTCCTGGGGTCTGTTCAAATAATGAGGTAGATGGCGGGACCATCAGAAATCATCCCCATTGTTCCTTTCTGGGTAATATAGGAGAAGGCCTTTTTCCTTGCAGAAATGAGAGAAGTAGATGTCTCCCTCAAGCAAACTACTACATATGTAAAATGTCAATCAATTTGCTAAAACCTAACTATGGGCCAGTTTAACCCCTTTGGTTACCAATTTGTGTGTAATCAATCCTGGCCTCAAAAATTCGTGAATCAGGCATTCCTGATTCCTAATTAAGAAAATTTTAAAATCTGGGCGCCTGGGTGGCTCAGTTGGTTAAGCGACTGCCTTCGGCTCAGGTCATGATCCTGGAGTCCGGGGATCGAGTCCGGCATCGGGCTCCCTGCTCAGTGGGGAGTCGGCTTCTCCCTCTGACCCTCTTCCCTCTCGTACTCTCTGTCTCTCATTCTCTCTTTCTCAAATAAATAGGTAAAATCTTTAAAAAAAAAAAGAAAATTTTAAAATCTGATTAAAAGTTTAAAATTTTAAAACTTCTGTGTTGAAACTTGTTTTATAAATATATTGTGCACTGTTTTAAAAGTTAGCACATCATAAACAATTATACACTATTGCGCACCGAATATAGTCGGTGACTCCAACTCTCCCAGAGTAGTGGAAGCCTAAATAATTCTGTATTTGATAATAACTGAAAATATTTTCCTGAAAGAAAATGTAACAAATGTAACAGCGTATGAACTCTATTTTTAAAATGTCTAAATATATTTCTTTTAGATTTAATATAAAAATGAAAGTATATGCCCACTAGATGGCGGCAAATTAAATCTTATAAAACTACCTCTGCTGAAGCAGGGCCTGGTCATTAAGTTGGAAGACGGGACCTAGGAATTTAGACAAAAACCATGATTTGCAAAATACACTGGCAAATCGTAAAAACTATCAACCAAATTGTGATTACAGACTATCTACATTGGCTTCCTAATGTCAAACTCTTTCAACACCAATTCCTTTGGACTCGTATGTTCTAAGATCACACCACAGATAAACTGATTCAACATTAACTCCTCACAGTCTGATGAGTTCTGAAAATACCATCGTTGACTGTGACAGAGACTGGCCTAATTTACAAATTCTGACCAGTCTTTGCCAAGACCACCCTGTGACTAAGTCTAGCACCGAACTCTTTCAGTACCCTTCCTTCCCTGACTTCCTCCTATGGTATTCATCTGTCTTGCTGGAGGTGTTAGACTCATAAAAGTATTGGACTTGTAGAGGTGTTCCTAGTTGTGTTGATTGTGAGCTTCAATACACCAATGAAACATTCTGTTTTCAAACTCATTAAGGGATTATCTTCAAATTTCCCTACAATATTAAAATAGATTTATTTTAGGGGAACCTGGGTGGCTCTGTCAGTTAAGTGTCCAACTCTTGATCTCAGCTCAGGTCTTGATCTCAGGATTGTGAGTTCAAGCCCTATGCTGGGCCCACACCTGGCATGGATCCTACTTAAAAAAAGATAAAATACAATAGATTTATTTTAGGTAGTGTAAGTCAAGTGTTATCAACAGTACAGAAGCAAAGCATCAAATATCCTGACAAAGACTTTCTTCTTGATCAAACTTTAGACAGACCCCCTTGAGCCCTCTTTTCAGCTGGTCTAAACCAGTCTTAGCAAAGAATCCAGCTAAGGCATCATCCCCCTACCCTTGATACTGGGTCACCTTTAGTATCTGATCAAGTTCCTCGTCCCCACCTTTGATCTCTAAGTCCTTGGTTTGATTTTAGCAAGAGTCCTGTTAGCAAGAATCCCCTCATGCTTGATGTCTCCTCTTAGTACTTTTCTATCTGCTGACCCCCTCAGTCTGCTCTTTAGCTATAAATCCCCACTTGCTTTGCTGTATTTGGAGTTGAGCACAATTTCTCACCCTTATTGCATTCTTTTTTTTTTTTTTAATTTTAAAGATTTACTTACTTATTTGAGAGATACAGAGAGCAGGAGTGGGAGGGGCAGAAGGAGAGGGAGAGAGAATCCCAAGCAGATTCTGTGCCAAGCATGGAGCCCATTGCAGGAGTCATTATCATAACCTGAGCCAAAACCAAGAGTTAGTTGCCCAACCAACTGTGCCATCCAGGCATCCCACAAAGTCTTGAATAAAGTCCTCCTTTTCATTTTAATAATTTCTGTTTATCTTTTTAATGTTTTACTTGTTTTTAAAACATTAACATGTAATCCAGCAATCATTCTGAATGGCTTTAAATTTGGAGTTATTTATTAAAATGCATTATCTCTAACAGGAATTCATTGCTAAAGGTCTTCTTCACCATCCATCTTCTTATTCAGCTGCTTATTACTTCATTGATTGACCTAAATAATCTACTGTCTCCAACTCCAATACACTCAACCATTTTGCACACTGAATTCCTAGGCTTCACTAGCTAATGAGTAAAAATTACTTTATGTTTATTTCAACATCATACATTCTTTTTATTTTAAGTTAGTGGGGTTAGGGTCTATTCTTATTGTTTTCTTCCTCTTCTTTTTAAAATATTTTATTTATTTATTTGTCAGAGAGAGGGAGAAAGAGAACACACAAGAAGGAGCATAAGGAGAGGAAGAAGCAGGCTCCCTGCTGAGCAGGGAGCCCAGTGCGGGACTCGATCCCAGGACCCTGGGATCATGACCTGAGCTGAAGGCAGACGCCCAACTCCTGAGCCACCCAGGTACCCCAATGGAGGGTCTAACATATAGAGGGCTATGCATAGTAGGTATTTTTTCATATATAGGTTTATGATTGTAATAATTTGATAAATAATTATCTTTGTTTAAGTATCTACTATATACCAGGAACTGTGCTAGACACTCTTAGCATATTACTTCTAACCCTCACAATAATCTTTCAAATGAGTTACCATTATTTTCATTTTACAAATGAAGAACCAAGGGTGAGAATGTTTAAAAGAATTCTCCAAAATCACATAATAACTAAGCAGAAGAGCTGGATCCAAAGTCTAGGATCCAAAGTCTAGGATCTAGATCCAAAGTCTAGGTTGAAGTCATCCACGTGTTAAACTACATTACAGTGATTTGTACTATCATGTTGTTTTTCTGCTTTATTGATGCATTTGCCAAAAAGAGTTATATGAAATATACTCAATAGGTTAACTTTAGTGAATTTTTCTTCCTACATACATGTTTAGAGGTTTTAGCTGAAATGGATATCATATGGAGGATATTTAACAGCACCTCATAAACCTTAATTGTTTAATTCAAGCTCGTCTCTTGAAATGCCTTAAGCTCTTGAATTGCCTAATTTCTTAGGGACTGCTTTAGTTGATAGCTATATTCACTGCCCACATTGAAATTTTATGTGATAGTCACTTGTTAACTTCCGGAAAACATGCAAAATTATTTTAATATCCATGCTTACAGATTCAAAGACAGTTTTTTTCTACATTTAGTATTTCCAAAATTGGGATGTGTTTTATAACTTTGTTTACATTTTCTATGAAAAGTTTTAAGTTTTTTTTTTTAAGATTTTATTTATTTATTTGACAGAGAGAGAGGGTGATAGAGGGAACACAAGCAGGGGGGAGTGGGAGAGGGAGAAGCAGGCTGCCTGCTGAGCAGGGAGCCCGATGCGGGGCTCGATCCCAGGACCCTGGGATCATGACCTGAGCCGAAGGCAGACGCTTAACGACTGAGCCACCCAGGCGCCCCTCTATGAAAAGTTCTTTTAAATCAGTGACCCATCTTTCAGAAAAATACTCTACCTATGAAGATGTCCATTTCTGTATTGTCAAAGCCAAAACTGGAAACAAGCCATACCATCAATAGGGGAGTGGCTAAATTATAGCAAATCCATACAGTGGGATTTTATGCAAACCTTGTACCATCAAATAAAGATAGCCTACATGGATTGTTCAGTGTGATGTTTACTAAGGTTAAACATGCAAGGCAAACAAAGGTCTGTTATTTCTTCTTAAATACTTAGTCTACAATCCTTGTGGTGGGATGGCAATATCCTCTATTATATCATAAAAACCTTGTAGTTAGACATTTCTTCACTCAAATAAATGCTATTATTAAAAAAAAAAGACACAATGAAACCATTTAGCTAGCTTTAAAAAATTATTATAAAAATGGGAAAACATGATTTTATTATAAAATAGAGTAAAAGAATTGCTATTAATTCTGTGATTTAAACACATTTTAGCCCCCAAATAACTTATAAACTTTTTCAAACTGAAAAGGAGCCTCTGTAATCACACTCTTCATTATGGTAGCCACTGGCCCCATATGGCAATCAAGCATTTGAAATGTGGCCAGTCTGAACTGAGATGTCCTGTAAGTATAAAATACAAACTAATACTAAAGACTTACTGGAAATAAAAGAATATAAAATAGTCCATTAGTAATTAATGATTTCAAACATAATAATTATATGTTGAAACGCTAATATTTAGGATATATTAGGTTAAATAAAATATACTACTCAAATTAATTTTCCCTGTTTTTTTTTTGTGGTGGGGACTAGAAAATTTTAAATTATGTATGTGCTGACATTTTATTTCTATTGTACAGTACTCCTCTATAACTTTGGTTTCTTACAGACTCTAAAACTTCAAAGGTCTAATTTCTGGCTAAAACTGAAAAGAAATTAGTGAGGCACCACTTATTATTTCATTTTCACTCTCCTTTGGGCTTTAAAAATTTTTTTTGTGATCAAAACAACAACCATAAAAAAAAAAGAGCCAAATTTTTACATGGGCAGAACTTCCTTTAGGACCTCATCTTTTTATCAGCAGGGAATTATATTAGTAAACAACACCACAGGTGTGGTTGCCCTGATCTTTTAGCTCATACTCTTTGTTACAGTGAAAAGGACATATCTTTTTATGACTGTTACTTGCTGCTTCCAGTGGTGATTTCCAGACTTACTTTCTTAAAGGACTAAATCATCTTTTTTCTCCATGGGTATTTTTTTTTTTAAGATTTTTTATTTATTTATTTATTGAGAGTGAGAATGGTAGAGAGAGAGCATGAGAGGGAAGAAGGTCAGAGGGAGAAGCAGACTCCCTGCTGAGCAGGGAGCCCGATGTGGGACTCGATGCCGGGACTCCAGGATCATGACCTGAGCCGAAGGCAGTCGCTTACCCGAGTGAGCCACCCAGGCGCCCCTCTCCATGGGTATTTTAAACATTGGCTACTGGCTACTGAAAATATGACTATACTTTCATACAGTTGTTTCTTATATAAAGGATTACTCAAATAACCCTGGAAGCAAGTCAGAGGTCAATAGGTATGATACTATTTATCAGTTTGTGGTAGTTCCCTTGTATTCTTAATTGCTTGTGTGTTTTTACCATGAAAAGGTGATGAATATTTTCAAATGCTTTTTCTGCATCTATTAAAATGATCAGGTAAATTTTGCCTTTTGTTAATCTCGTGTATTACATTAAATGATCTTCAAATGTTAAACCAACTTTGTATTCCTGGAATAAATTCCACTTGATCATGGAATATAGTTCTTTTTCATATGTTGTTGGGTTTGACTTGCTAATATTTTGTGGGGTTTTTTTATTTTTTTTACGGTTCCTGACATCTTTTTGAAAGATATTTTGATGGATAAAGAATTTTTGGTTGGTGACTTTTCTTTTATATTTTAAAGATAGAGTTTTATTATATCCTGGACTGCATAGTTTCTGATAGTATAATTCACTATTACTTATTTAATTTTTAAAGTTTTTATTTATTTATTTTTACATAATTTACTTTTAAAATTTGTTTATCAAAAATTATATTTCTCTTTTCTCTGACTTCCTTCAAACTTCTCTTATTAGGCTTGATTTTTAGCAACTTGACTATGATATGTTTAATGTGATATGTTTTCCTTTGTATTTATCTTGCTTGGGATTTTCTGAGATTATTGATTATGTGGTTCTACATCTTTCATTAGTGTTGTAAAATTTGTGACAATTGAATCTTCAAATATTTCTTCTACCTCATTATCTCTCTCTTGTACCTCAATTATACATGTGTTAGACCGCTAACTACTAATTTTCAGACATTGTATATGAATGTGTATTGCAGACCAGTGTATTTACACCTGGAAGTGATGATTCTTCTGTCTGACTGTTATTGTAGGTTTGTCAATGTTGACAGGGGTAGAGATGGATTTGGGTTTTGTTTTTGCTCTATTTATCTTTAGTGCACCACAGGCTTAAAATTCTTCTAATGGGGATTGAAACTTCCTTATGCTTGGTCTGAAACCTGGGGTGCTTGAGAGTCTTTTGTCAGTGTTACTACTCTACTCTCAGCCTTCAGTAGGGCTAGTATGCCTGCACCACAGAGGGGTTCTCCCTCAGGGTTCTCCCTCTGCTCTCTTGACCCACCTGTATTGGTACAGTGCAAAGCTCACAGTGGACACAGGACACAGGGCATAGTTTCCCCTGGACCAGCCCCAATCTTAGGCCCTGAGTGTCTAAGCCTCAAGGGTTGGACTTTGCTTGTTTTGGTGGCAGGTCTTGGGAAGGAACAATGTTCTTCCCTCTTTGTCAGATGATTTGTATTTCTACCCTTCCCTCTGGTGGTAGCCAAACTTTGGGGGAACCACAGAACAGGATGTTTTCCTGACTCTCTTTCAATGACAAATGGCTTTTGCTCTGTTCCTCTTGCTTTGCAAGTGGTTAGGGGGCAGGAGAGTTTCCTGCCTCAATCTCAGAGGCAGAACTGCTTTGGCTTTGCTTGTTAAAAGGCTTGGGAACATAACACTTTGGAGTAGGAAGTTAAGCAAGAGTCCCTGCTTCTCCCTCAGTATCAGCCCACTGCCACCAAATGCATTCCTCATTAAGGAGGGCTCTCTTGCTCTGTCAAATGGCAGAGATCTGATATGTGGGTGTGGATTCCCCTTTGTTTCTGAGGTTCCCAGGGTTTCTAAACTATTATGCTACCCCTCACTTGTCCTTTAAGAATTAAGATTTCAAATGTTTTCTTTTTATCTTCTTTTATGGTTGCTATCTCCTCCTTCTGAGAAAAGTGAAAGAGTTTGTGTTGTCTCATCCTTCTTCCTAGGGGTTTGCTTTCCTCTGGAAGCAATTCCCCTGGTTGCTTTGCAAATGTAGCTCTCCAATGGGCTTAAAAAGTGATAATTTTTTAAGATATCCAGGTTTTTTTTTTTTTCTTTTGGTTATTGTTGTTAGAGTCAGGTAACATTCTGTTTGGCTCTCTATATTCTGAGTAGAAGCAAAAATCTTAGAATAATTTCTCTTGAACAGAACCATCTTTTTCCCTCTGCTCTCATGCACTGCCCAGTTGGGTACCGAAGCACAAGAATGAGTCCCCCCACTTTCCTCTGTCCTATGCATCCTGTTTCCTTTATGCTTATTAATGTCATGAAGCAATGTGAGGGAATACCCTAGTTGAGTATGATGAATATGGAAAAACTAGGGCATTTTTTCTTCTTATGTAGTGAGCATATATTTGACAAACTGGGTCTCTTAAGAAAGGCAAAATAACATTTCTACCTACTGATTTGTATATAGTAAGGCAAGCTGAGGGTTCAGGTTGGAGGTATGTGATACCCTCCTTCACAGCTCTTCTCAGTGGTTTTTCTTCTGGTCTACCAGCTGTAGCACTTGCTGGCTGCACAAAATTTTGTTAAAGACCTGGGTTGTTTTTAGTAACATACCTCCCTTCTATTGGAAGGAAGATAGTTTCATTTCTCCTGTAAAGTCATCCAGCCTATTTATATGGAAAGCCAATAAGGTGAATTTTTACCATAAAAATATTCAAGTTTCATATTCTACTACTGTTCTCCTATATTCTTTCTTTTCAGTAAACTTTTTATACCTGAGAAAGTAAAACACACCCTGGATCCCATCCCCCTTGTTAGGGAGGAAAATAATAATCCTTTCTATTCTTGGTTAAGGATAGTTTCTAGGACAATAATTTCTATGTGTAAAACACTTAAGAACATTCATTGGGGTATTGTTTTGTGATCTTTGCTGGTTTCTCTAAATATGGTAGAAGTGTCGTTTTCATGTCTCTGATTTCTCCTGGTCCTTCAACAATTTTCAGGTTGTTTATAGTGAGATCATCCAGTTCAAAAAACATTACAATAAGGTAAGTCTGGGGAAACTGGGGACAGTTCCACTATCGCCTCACTGCACATTTCTTCCTTGCTTTCTAAGAAAAAGTATTAAATCTAGCATCTTCTGACTTCCATTAGAGTTACTCTGGTGCCCCCTGCTTGTGTTAGCAATGTCAGAATCTAGTAGTACTAGCTTCCTTCCCTCCCCACCCCCCACTCCTCTTCCCCACGTGGAAGCAGAGAAGGAAACAGCCTTGGAAGTTCTCCCTGGGCAACTGTCAACCTTTCAGGGACGTTTGCTTTCTGCTCAAGGAGAAACGTTCGCTCTGGAGGCTTGGGCTGGAGGCGCCTCTGGTCCAGGCCGGCTGGCCTTTCAGTAGAGCTGGTAGAGGAGGAAGCCCCTGGAAACAACAGGGCACGCCTCCTCTGGCTCAGTGCCGCCCACCCTCTGTGAACCGAGACCCCAGCCTCCGCAGGCCATCAACCGGCCATGCCAGACGCCCTAGCGGAAGTGGAGCCAAAGGCTGCCCAGCTCCAGGTTGCTGAAAATACTTTGATCACCGAGGCGGAGAAGGGCAAGAAAAAACCCCGGTTTATGAAGACGGTTCCCCTTAGCCTGATCAAGTTCCACACTTTTCAAAAAACAGAAAAAGGTCAGGCTGGGGCCACACCCCCTGTCGTGAAGAAGACAAAAGAAAATTTGGAGGGGCCCTGGGGCTTGGGCCGTATAGTTTTTCCCGGGTGTCAGCGGCTCAACAACATCCATTGCTTCCTGGTTTTCTACTGCCTCCTGATCACCTCTCAAGGTGAGCCTGAGAGGGGGTGGAGGTCATTCTGGGGAGTGCAGCCCTGGGGCACGGTGGCGTTGCTGACGTGGCAGAGGCGGGAGAGGGACAGGCGTGAGTGGGGGACTCCCTGGGGTGACCCAGCTTGAAGCAGCTGTAGTCTCTCACGTTCTCAAGGTCTGTCTGGAATCAAAACAGGTTAAACGGGCCGTTACTTTGGGTGCGTGCTCCTGTCATTGCTTCACCTCAGCAGGCCGGTGAGTGACACAGTCCACCTTACACAGTGTTGGTGATAGGGGCCTGACCTCCAGATAGGAAGGTGCTGCAGAGTCATTTAATATTGTTTGGTCATGAATCCTGGGAAGTTCAGGGTTGAATTATTTGGGGGGATTAAGATAAAATGGAATCCGATGTCTGTGATCACCAGTTTGTTTCTGCTTCTGCTCACAATTTTGAGACTGGCTGGCCAAGCTGCTCCCTGCCTAGATTTGGTGTCCTCATGTGTGAATTGAGGAGGTGAAGTGGGACCTCAAACAACCTATATCAGAGAACCCAAATTGGCAAGTGTTTATCTTTGCCCACACAGTTAAACAAAGAATGTGAATTTGAATGCCTTTAGAGCGGGTATGCATTCTTTACTTGGATTGGCACTCACTACTCCCCTTATGCTTCAGATTCTTTACTATCCTGTTTATACTGATGGCATTGAAGTTTGTCAGACATGATCTCTCTTTTTGCTCTAAAATGTTATTTCTAAATAAGTACAATAAAAAGGCTGTATGTGATAAGAATCACATGAGAGGAACACATAAATAATGATCATTTTATCTTGATTTTATCAAAGAAGTTTCTTGGGGAAGAGGCATTTGAATTATGCCCTGATAAATAGGGTACAGTTGTGATAGCTGGAATGTAGCTAAGGAGTATTTATTGTATAAGGAAATGAATGAATGAATGAATGTTTGGATAAATAAACACTCAGAAACAGGAAAGCCTTGTTCCAGAATGGTGAGTGATGAGTTTGGCTTGGATGATGGTTTCACCTAAGCACCAAGAGGAGTAATTATATTTGTTTTATTCATTAATTATAGTGACTAAGATAGAAAAGACACTCATTAAGCATGTATTGGATGCATAAATGAATAGAAAAAGAAGGAAAAGACAATTTTATGAAGGTCTTTAAGTGCCAGACTGAAAATTTTGAGAGGATACTAAAAGTTGTTCACTTCCTACTAATGTACTGGGTGATGAGTAAGGTCCTTTACAGGCATTGTCTCACTGATCTAATCTCCTTACTAGGTTGGTAATGAGCCATTGAAAGTTTTTAAACGAGTGATTCGCAGTCTATGTTTTCAGCTCCACTACTTTTTAACTGACTTCATATAGATCATTAGCTTATCTTGGGTATAACATTGGGTCTTCCATTCATAAAAATGACTTATCCATGTATTTATCAGCTGATCTATTTATTTGTTGTTACATTTTAAACAATTTTGAAATAATTTCAAACATACAGAAAGGGTGCAAAGCTGATACAAATAATTCCTGCATCCCCTCACCCACATTCTCCGGTTGTTTATATTTTACCACATTTGTTCCTTCACCTTTTCTTAATACATGCAGACATTTTCAGACATGGTGCCCCATTACTGCTAAAGGCTCCAGTGTGCATTCTTCCAAAGTGAGGACACTTTCCTACCTAACCATTATACACCCTTCTCAGTCAGGAATATCGGTGCAACACTACCATCAAATTAGGAATTGGTGGCCCCACTCAGATATTGCCAACTGCCTCAATATTGTCTCCTTTTCCTTTCTGGTCCCAAATTCTATCCAGGAACACACAATGGATTTAGTTGTCATATTTTAGACTTCTTTAATCTGCAGCCGTTTCCCCACTTTCTCCTTGTTTCTTATGTCCATGCAAGTCTTTAGGCATATGGGTCTTTCATTCTGTATGTTGAATTTCAACCTGGGTATATTTGATGTGTCCTTATGACCAGACTCAGGTCATGCCTGCCTGATTGGATTCAGAGTATTATGAAATTGGTCTCAAGCATAGTCCCAGAAGATATATCCATTAAGATGGGATTTTAGTGGGAGATGGGCAATCGTTTTTGGCATGTAGTGGCATCATAATGAATCAAGCTATCACTTGTGTTTGATCGGGATGAAATACCAAGTCTTAAAAGCCCAAGTGGCTCTACACTTTACCTGATGGTAGTGATAATGACTATAAGAGGGATTTGATGTATGACCTTATGACCGGACTCAGGTCATGCCTGCCTGATTGGATTCAGAGTATTATGGAATCTTTTGAGTGCCCTTAAGCACTTAGGAAAAGAAAATGACAAATTCAGTTCTCTTAACTCTCAGCTCAAGTCCTGTCTGAAAATTTTGGAGCTCCCATCACAGCCCTAAAAGAAATTCTCATTTCTTTTAACCGTAGATCTTATATTTTTGGAAATCAAACACAAAATTTAAGTGTATGGGTTGATGAGTTGTAATGGCAGTTGAATGCACCATCTCATAAAGTTTGTCCTGCATCTTCTCTTCTGTTACGTATCCAAAAAGAGTTGTTAATTTTTTAGTCTGTTAAGTTTGTTACTTGTTAGGACAGAATGGTGACTTCCAAGCTCCTTACATGTAGAACTGGAATGGTATATAAGTTTTTGTATGGACACATATTTTCATTTCTCTGGTTTTATACCCAGAAGTGGAATTGCTGGGTCCTATAGTAGCTTTATGATTCACTTTTTAAGTATTGCTGTAGGTTTTTCATACATGTTTTATCAGTTTGAGGAAGTTGCCTTCTATTCCTAGTTCACTGAGTATTTTTACTAAGTGTGTTGGGTTTTGTTAAATGCTTTTTCTGGGGGTGCCTGGATGGCTCAGTGGGTAAAGCGTCTGCCTTCAGCTCAGGGCATGATCCCAGGGTCCTGGGATGGAGCCCCGCATTGGGCTCCCTGCTCAGCGGGAAGTCTGCTTCTCCCTCTCCCTCTCCCTCTGTCTGCTGCTCCCCCTGCTTGTGCTCTCTCACTCTCATCAAATAAATAAATAAAATCTTTTAAAAAATTAAAAATATGCTTTTTCTGATTTTTTGTGTGTGTTTGTGTGGTTTTTGCCCATTATTATATTAATATAATGAATTACATTGATTCACTTTCATATTTTGGTATGAAATTAAGAAGTCCCATGGCTTTGCACATTTGAATTTGGTGAAACATTCAAAATAATCATAAACAGAAACAACTTATTTGAAGAGTTTTGTCTTATAAGGTATTTGTCAAAAATTATCTGAATGGAGTATTTTGGCTGAAATATTTCAATAGAAAAAAAAGAACTTCATACATTATTTAGTAGTATTTTCCTTGAACTTACTAGCTATTTATGCACCTGTAGAGAGTGTTTTCTCAATTAAAATGTGACCTACAGTGGAGACTCATTTGAAGGCTTCACATTTATTAACTATTACGTTGAAGGTCCCTAAGACCTCATTCAGGCTGTATGATTCACTAGGAGGATGTGGGACTCAGAGAAAGATGTTATATTCATGGTTATGAATCATTATAATAAAAGGATACAGATTAAAATAAGTAAAGAGAAAAGGCACATGGGACAAAATCCAGAAGAAACCAGGTCCAAGCTTCCATGTATCCTTTCCCAGTGGAATTGCATGGACATGCTTAATTTCCCCCCCAACAATGGGTGATAACACATGTAAACAGTTGCCAGACAAGCTTATGTGAGCCTTGGTGTCCAGGTTTTTTTGGGGTGATCAGTCATGTAAGCACGCAGCATCTCTGTGACTGACCTTAGCTACTCAGACTCCATTACCCCACTCCTACATGCACAACAAAATACACGTTTAGCAGAAATGATGTTGTTAGCATAAATTATCTGATCAAATTGATACATGGCCCAAGGCCTTAGGCATATAACAGATGTTCACCTTAAACCTTGTTTAATATAAACTGTTAGATCAGACTGGTTCTGTGTGGTCCATGGCCTCAGGCAGAATATTCCAAGGGCTCAGAGTCATCTTCCAGGAGCCAACTAAAAGCTAGTCTTGAAGATAGGCATTTTTTAAGCAACCAAGGCCTGCTGAGTTAACACTTCACTGCAAAACTATACAAAGCAACATGGATGAATTGCAGCTAATTTCATGGGAACAATTAGGAAAAAAGATCATACTAAAAATCTATTCTTCAGAAAAAATATGAATAACATTTTATTAGAAGTAAGTATGGCTAAGAAATTAAAGTATGTGAGTGCATATCAAGAATCGTAATCTTTTATTTTTTCAAAGTTATGATATATAATATAAAGGTGTTTGAAAAGTTTTTGAATAAGCTTTTAGCTTCACCAATGTAGTAAAACTTGTCTATAAATGACAAAAATCTTAGGATTTTTTTTACATACTACTCCATTACCAGGCACTGAACCAGGAAAAAAAGAAAGCATCAAAGATGGAATCTGAAGTTGGTTATCTGACCTGATTGGGCTTGAAAGCAATGAAAACAACAATATTTGTGCCTGTGGAAAATAGTATACTGGATGTTTTTGTCATGTAGTGACGTTATTTAAAATGCTACCTAAAATCAAGTTCTCATTGAAGGCACGACTTTGGGAGATGAATGGCTTCTCCAGCTGACTCCTATGGTAGAACTTTCAACTAGGAAGATTTTGGTGTTGATCAGTTGCTTCTGATTGCTCTGGAAAGTTTACAGAAAGAAAATAAGAAGTTTAAGGCATGATTAGGGGAACGTGTGAGCTTCTCTGATGGTTCTATGAGAATCTCATCACTTTTAGCTGCACACTGCGTATTTTGAACAGTTCCAACTCAGAATTACAACGTAAGTTCAATGCACAGATTCACCAGATCACTTTTGTTAGAGTTGAGGTATTGATTGGAGAAGAGTGGAACCTTAAGAATTGGGATGAAGGCATTTGGCTAGAATTCAGTGAATCTGAGGACCATAAATCCCAAAATCCTAAACCTCCTTTCCCAGTAAGAGCAACTATATCTCCTATGTCAGAAGAAAAAGCAATTTCTTTTTTGAAGACACTGAACTTCTTCACTGAAGTTAAGGGAATGCTGATTGCCCTTATGATCCACCCTATTACCCCTTATTGCTGCCAGACTCATAACTACAATTAGATCCCAGCCTTCCCAGAATGACTAACATAAAGTCTACCCTGGGAGATACTATACACCACAAATTTGCCTGCCACTGCACTGATGTCTCTAGAGAACAGCTGGTTTGGAGTGTGAGGGCTACCGTTTCTAAAATGAAGGAAAAGTTTCTTCACTTATTCCACGCACAATTAAGAGACATAATCTTCAGTGAGCTTGTGTTTTTTTTGTTTTTTGAAGATGGAAGTATGTTATGATAGCACTATAGCTCCCCTCACGGGGGGCCCTGAAAAAATAGAGGAAAAAGGAAATCTTTTCCATTGGGCAGACCATTGAGCAATACATCTGATGATCCATATTGCCTAGATACCATGCTGCCGTTGCCTAATGGTTTGACCATTTGGTGACTAGGAGAGCTGGGTAAGTGGCATGTCTCTTTGAATGGGCAGAGTTATCCCGTGTGGATGTTCACCCAAAGAAATCCATTGCAGAGGAAGCTTTCAGTAATGAGATAGGTAACCATCCTGTGAAAATTCCCCAGTCATTATATGTCTTGTTCAATGGGCTCATGTTTATAGTGACAGTTGCCTCAAGAATAGAGGTTATGCAAGAGCTGAATGCATGGATTTATCTCTACCAGTGCTGATGTGGTTATTGCTCTTATTGAATGCCTTATACACCATCATGATCATCTTATTCATTATCACATTGCTTTAAATGAAGGAACTCCTTTTATAGGAGAAGAAGAATATCAGGAAATTCATGTTCATGAAATTCACTAATCTTACTACGTATTTCAGTGCCCAGAAACTCTTGGCCTTATAGATAATTATAATGTCCTATTGAAGACTCAGGTAAGGTCCAGCTAGGAGACAACAATTAAAAAAATGGGGGTGCTGTCCTGTAAGGTGAGGGATATGCTTGGAGATAGCAACCTACATATGTTATATGTGATCAAGAAGTAGAAGAGGGAGTGAATAATTGAAGAAAGAAGTTATCAATTGTGTTTGCATAACCATTTAGAGAAATAGAAACTGCAGCAACTATGCATTTTTTCTTATTTGTTTTATGTGTATACACACACACACACATAAACATATGTGTGTGTGTGTGTATTCTGATTTTTTTTCTCATTTTCCCTTACTATTTTATAAAAGAGTATTGTGGGAGGTAATGTTACAAATTCATCTCTGGGTTGCAGAATATCCCTGAGGAGGGGAATTAATACCCCAACCCCAGAGCTGGACCTATTTAGTGACATTTCTTTCCTTGGCCATTATCCTCTTTGGCCACATCTAAAATGAGAGTTGAAGAGAACTCTTCTCTTTGATGCAACAAAGTTTTTATATCTTGTTTCCTGCTGGTCTTGGTCTGTTAAACTGTTGTTGCTCCAAGTCTGACTTACAGCTTATTTTTCAGTACAGTTCCCTCACAAAATTAGTTAGGTCTATTTATACCTTTCATACCTTTTTATACCATTTATACCTCTGCAATTTACTTTTTTTTATTAAGAAAATCCATTTAGGTTTATGATTGAACTAGAAGATGGAGTAAAATTACCTTGTGATGGATATGCTGACTGGTTGAACTCTGTCTCTGTGTTTTTTTTTTTTTTTTAAAGAGTAAGAACATCTTTGTAAGAATGATAATTGCACAATGTTAGGCAGAAGCATGATGGTGTTGCTCTTACTTTGGTATGCTAGTTTAAATAGAGGAAGAAGGGTGAAAATGAATCCTGAGTAGTCTAAAAGGTGAACTCTGCAAGTTACTTTTCTGTTGGCCATAGACTTCATTATTCGTGGTCTAGACTCACGCCTATTTAGAGGGGCCTAGGAGCCTGTAAACTACATTTCCAAGCCTTTCTTTCTCACTGGCTTCCTCTTAGGTGTTGCCAATGAGAGGCTATGGCAGTAGATTTGAAAAAGGGGCAAAGGAAAGCCTCTTTTTTTTTTTCCTCTCTGTGGTGGTATTTTTGGCAATAGCAGCAATACTGGGTGAATAAGAACTCCTGGATTTATGCTTAGGCATCACTGCAGCTCCATCAGCAGCCAACAGTGGGTGCTCCAGCAGCCAATGCTTATGGCTCTGGCTCTGCAAATGCAAGAGCAGCAGAAGCAGTGGATGGCTATGAGTTGGCTCTCAAAGCATTAGCAGTAGTGTAGATCCTGGCCTCCTGCAAAAGAGAGAGCAGAGCGATTGCAGTTCCAGGGGCAGCAGCCCATGCTCCAGCAACTTCTGCCTCATAGGTATCATGAGTTTTGATTGGTAACTCTTTTCCCTTTTCACTCCAACAAATGTATTACTTTTTTTTTTTTAAAGATTTTATTTATTTGAGAAAGAGAATGAGATAGAGCACAAGAGGGGGGAGGGTCAGAGGGAGAAGCAGACTCCCCGCTGAGCAGGGAGCCCGATGCGGGACTCGATCCCAGGACTCCAGGATCATGACCTGAGCCGAAGGCAGTCGCTTAACCAACTGAGCCACCCAGGCGCCCAATGTATTACTTTTTTAACCAACCTCTGTATTAATTTCTTTATGTTTCAAATATTTAGTACAATTGTTTTTTTTCCTAGTTGGATACTAAGGGATAGAAATGCACCTATATGATACCCTTTACTTAATGTTTAGGAACATGACAATTCTTTGTATTGTTCAAGGATATACACATTGTCAAAAAAGAAGTGTTTAAAAGAGTCAGAATTTATAAACTTCAAATATAGGATATGGGTATGGAGAGAGAGAGAAGAATGCGTTTAGGGAGTTCATGCTGGGCTTCAGATATTTTGACGTTTTATTTCCTGTTCTGGGTGGGATAAATATTCATTAGATTGTTATTTATTCATTTTTTAAAAAAGATTTTATTTATTTGAGAGCGAGAGAGAAGAAAAACAGAGAGAGAGAGAGAGCATGAGCAGGGGGGAGAGGCAGACTCCCTGCTGAGCAAGGAGCCCGATGTGTGCAGGGCTTGATCCCAGGACCCTGGGATCATGACCTGAGCCAAGGGCAGATGCTTAACCGACTGAGCCACCCAGGTGCTCCTGTTATTTATTCATTTTTATAATTGATCAGTACTAAGAATAAAATCTTAGTAAAGTAAAACTTCACTAGTTTTGCTAGTAAAACTTAGTAAAACTAAAGAAAAAAATCTTTAAAGATCAGTACTAAGATGACAAAAAAGATCAGTATTCTCCAGTTAAATAGGTACAGAATAGGTATAAAAATTCAATTAGCAAATATTTTCATAGAGGTTAAGGCCTATTAGTATATTAGAAAACAAATCATGTGCTTATGGATCTTAAACAGTCAGAATAATGTAAAATAAACTTAAATCAATGTAAATTGTTTTGGTTTGTAATGATTATAATGATGTTCTATTTTGTCTCTTAAAATGCATATTATCGCTTTCTTTTTTTCTTTTTACATTTTAGGTGTTGTGTTTGGTCTCATAGATCTGAGCATTGACACTTTTGGGAAGGACAATCATCTGAACGACATGGGGAATTTATTGTTGTCTTTGACTTATGATATTTCATCTTGCCTGATAGTAGTGTTTATATCATACTATGGAGGGAAAGGAAACATACCAAGATGGATTACATTTTCCTCCTTTTTAGTAGGATTTGGATCACTTTTATTTGCTTTTCCATACTTTAGTGGTGGAGATCATAAAGCAAGTGCAGTCACTGGAGGTAAGATTATAAAAGGTGCATCAAATTATTATTCATTTAAATATTGGCTTTAGGAACTTAAAATAGACTGTAATACTTGTCTGTACATCCATCCATCTGTTTCTGTGTATATTACCAAGTTTATTAAGCTAATTAATTGTAGCTCCTTACTAACATATATATGCCATTCTCTTATTTTCTCATGATCATATATCCTTTCATGTAAGAGATAGGCATAGGAAGAAGAAGGAATATTTTGGGATCATTATTTTATGAAATTGTTTCTCTTTTGTCAGTTTTCGTATGTATTATAAATCTCTTGAGAACTTTGGTAATTCCTTATGTCTTCCACAATATGCTTTCCTTAATCCTTTATTCTGACCTCAACACACATACACAAAAGCACAGATAAATACATAAATAAACACACAGAAAAAGAAAGATCAGACTCCTACCATTTCAAAATGGGAGCTGCCCTTTGGCATAGGACTTGGAATCTAAAAAGATTAGTGGCTTCTTCACTTTGTCATTTTTAGAAAGATTTATTCTGGGCGCCTGGGTGGCTCAATCGGTTCAGTGTCTGCCTTCAGCTCAGATCGTGATCTCAGGGTCCTGGGATCAAGCCCCGCATTGGGCTCCCTGCTCAGCGGGAAGCCTGCTTCTCCCCCTCCTTCTGCCTCCCCCTGTCTGTGCTCTCTTTTTCTCTCTCTGTCAAATAAATAAATAAATAAATAAATAAATAAATAAATAAATAAAATCTTAAAAGATTTATTCCACAACCTTTTTGCTATTGCCTGTAGATAAAGGCTATTTTGAAGTTTCACAGCACTATTCCAGGCACTATTGTGTTGGGTACATTTTTGCTGTGTATAGGTCATAGCAATGTTAAAATGGATTTACCCATTTTGGCAACTTTAAACTGGACTTTAGTGAGACTTCGTGGAAAAAGCCATGAGGATGTCTCCATGTGTGTATGTATGTGTATATACATGCTTATGATATTTAAAAGTATGTTTATGATGTGTGCTCACAATTCAAAAAATATTTCATATTAAATAAAGTTTATATAACATTTATTATTAAATAATATGTTGATATATATCCTCAATATATGAACTATATAATATTCACATATATTTATACTATTTTATTCTCTTGGTGGAAAACATTTATTTTCAGATGTTGGAGAGCAGAAATCTCAGGACCATGATCCCTAGGAGAAGGGAAACAACCAAATTGAATTTTACAGGAGAAGGCAGGAGTAGCAGACTATGGACGTATTTGATTATCAGGAGGCTGAATGACCTCCTTGAGTTTAATAATTATGAATTCAAAGTGAGATTTGCATGGTTGTGTGTTTTCTCCCATCCATATTCAGCTTTACAAGTATAAGAGCAGAGTAAGGAGAAGAGTTTAATTTGAGGAAGTTTGCAATTTTACCAAGGGATTGCTTGATAAGAGAGCAAGGGATTTAAAAGTGCTAAAATGACAATGGGAGAAGTGAAGGACATGAGGTTATTGGGATGGCGAAAGGAGCAGTATCAAAATCGTAGTGGGTTTTAAGGATTGTTGTAATTGGGTTACTAGAAGTGAGCTGGAAAGATAGGGATGTTTTGAATGTGGAATGCTTGAAATTGCAACTAAGAAAGGTTTGTAGTTATTGTTTTTGAAAGTTTAAAATTAATTAAGTGGAGTACAAGTACATGGGAGGAGAAAAATTCAAAGGACTAAGAGATCAGGGTATTTAAAATATCACATTGATACTGATGTCACCACAAGTTAACATATCTGATATAATTGAATCATCAGTATTTTGAATCACAATTCCAAAGACCTCCTCCCACTTGACATGGAGTCAACTAGCATTTGATATGGATACTGACCCGGATGAAAATTTCCATTAGTGTACTATATTGCAATCTGCACTCTAGCCAGTTTTCCACAAAAATACTTTAAGAGCGTTTGTTAAATTCCCATCAAAATGGACACAATCAGAACGATCTAATAGCATTGCCTGGATCTACCAATCTAATAACAAATGCGATTCCAAGAAACATTTACTTCCTATTGTTTTACAACCATGTGAAAAAAAAAGTATAAGAAATAGACGGCCACCTAAAGGAATTTAAAATCTAGTGGCTTGCCATATAATGACTAACTTTAATGGAAATAAATTTTTATTGTATAATTCCTCCTCTTTATGAGAAGAAATTAGTGGGTCTAAAAAGAGAAATTATTAATTAATTAATTAATTAATTTATTATTTTTTAAAAGATTTTATTTATTTGAGAGAGAGTGAGAGAGAGGGAAAGAGAGCATGAGCAGGGGAGAGGGAGAAGCAGACTCCCCACTGAGCAGGGAGCCCGATGCGGGACTCGATCCCAGGACCCTGGCTGGGATCATCACCTGAGCCGAAGGCAGACACTTAACCGACTGAGCCACCCAGGTGCCCTAAAAAGGGAAATTATTTAAACAGAGTGACACAAAGTTAATGTGAAGATTGCTGATGAAGTAGATATAGAACTAAACTCAGAAAATAATCTGATAATACAGATAATCTAGAACATTAGAAATACTTTTTCCTGGGCTTCAAAATCAGGGATACCAGTTGCCAAATTTAAGAGGAACATATGTATGTTGTGTATGTGTGTGTATGTATATACACCTATGCACACATAATTGTGTATATACTTGTTATTGTGCATACACATTTATATTTGGTTTATAATATATGCATCTTTTCCAGTATTCCCACAAAATTCCTTTTATAATTACATTTTTATGAGCATATAATGACTGATTTTAGAACTGGTACCTTCAGTGTAAATGAAATGTTTGTGAAAAAAAAGGCACACTGGTGCAAATAACTTTGTAAAAGGTGAAATATTTCATGAGAGATACTGCATATTTGTTGTGTGTTTAATTTTTGACTCGTTTAACAAAAAATAATTATCTTTCCAAAAGATATTTGCCAAGAAATGAAGACTAAGAAGGTTTGCAATAAAGCGGTACCATCATTCCAAACAAAATTTATATCTTCCTTCATCCTGGGGCAGATTCTGCAGGGAGTAGCAGGAATGCCTCTTTATATCCTTGGAGCAGTCTTTATTGACAACAGTGTCACCACACACTCAGCTGGTATTTATCTAGGCAAGTTTGTTTTCCTCTCTCATATGGTCGACTCGTTTTGAATTTTTATTGAGCTTTTACATCTTGGTGTGCATATCTAAACTGATACGTGAGTGCTAATTATTGGCCCTTATAATAACATTGTAATAAGTGATAAGTGGTATGTTTGATTTCAAAATCACATTGAGCTGCCTAATTCTGAGGAATTGCTTAAGATTTGAAATTGTAGACAAGTCATCTGAAAGTCATCAAAAAGATAAAGAGAAATAGGGTGCCTGGGTGGCTCAGATGGTTAAGTGTCTGCCTTCAGCTCAGGTCATGATCCCCGGGTCCTGGGATCGAGTCCCGCATCGGGCTCCCTGCTCCTTGGGAGCCTGCTTCTCCCTCTGCTTCTCTCTCTCTCTCTCTCTCTCCCTCTGTCTCTCATGAATAAATAAATAAAATATTAAAAAAAGAATTAAAAAAAGATAGAGAAATAGGAAAAGGACATACTTTCTTAAGTAATAAAAACTATACTCTTTCTAAGTATTATGTCTAATACATATAATACGTATAACATTGATATATATGTTGTATCAAACTATGTAGATTGCATTTCATTTCTCTAGGAAAAAGTCTCAAATTATTAGATTTATTGTTTGAATAGTTGTATGTTTAAACTTTGGGGACATAGGGGAGAAGTTGCTGCCATCATGTTCATAAGGGAACAAAAAATTTGTTTCCTGCCTCCTCCGTACTTGATTCAGTGTGGTGATGAAATCATCATCATCATTGTCCTAAACTCTTTACATGCATTAACTTACTTCACCTTTTGTGGGGCTCAGATATTTTGAAGTTAATGAAAATATAATCTTGTTCATCCTACCAAGGAGAGAAGTGATATGCTATTTAATTGACTACAATGTAGTACCTTCTATTTCTAATCTTTTATGCCATGGTACCCTACAGTGAGTGACCAAGGGTATATCTCATGATAAAGCTGTATTTCTTTATGTTGCAATAGCTATGGTCTTGGTAGATCATCTATCTGTACGGAGTTATCTATCATATTTTTTTTTAATTTAAAAAAAATTTAAAGTGTTGTGAAGGTGACTTTATCGAACATAGCATTTTGCACCAAAATAATTATTTTTTCCACCAGAGGTAAGGAAAATTATGTCAATAAATTAAAATAGATGATATTCATATTTATGTCTGCTTTTAGAAAAAAAATTGCAGTGATTTACTAGTGTTGGCTGAGAGTGGCAACGAATCTGTTTGTTTTATATTTGGTTCTACCGAATGGTAATTAAAATGCACATCTACACACTGAAAAAAGTTGCCACCTCCTGCCACCATGGCAGCTAAGGTGAAGTATACAAAGCTACCACAAAGTGTAATCAGGTATATTGAATTTATATTTATATTAAATGGTATTATATTTATATTAAATATATAGGTGAAACAAGATACAGTAAATTATATAATTACTTTATCAAAGTTTCTTTAATATATGCATTGGATGATATATGTATATACATGATGGTTAATTTTATGTGTCAGCTTTGCTAGATTTGTTTGGTCAAACATCAGTCTAGATGTTTCTGCTATATTTTTTAGATGTGAGTAATACAGTCAGTAGACTGAGTAAAGCGGATTACTCTCCTCTATGTGGGTGAGCCTTATTTAATTAGTTGAAGGCTTTCATAGCAAAACTTAGGTTTCCCAAAAAAGAATTCTTTCTCCAGACTGCTAGATAGAAACTCTGCCTGAGTTTTTCCAGCTTCCTGACCTACCCTGTGGGTTTTAAGCTTAAGTATGGACTCAAAACTGTAATATTAACTCTTACCTGGATTACCAGCCTGCTGGCCTGCCCTACAAATTTGGACTTGCCAGGCCTTATAACTGTATGAGGCATTGCCTTAAAAATCTCTCTCTCAATATCCTATGGGTTCTGTTTCTCAGGAGGACCCTGACTAATGAAGTATGACATGAGGCTTTCAGAAGTAATCTATTTCAGTGATATAATTTTTATCATGACAGAGCTCGCTTATATAGTTGTTTGATGTTCAGTATTCATTTTATAGGCATAGTGGAAGCTTCAGTAGTACTCGGATATTCTTTGAGTTATGTGATAGCAGCAACCCTTATTAAGGGCTCTGAGAACAGAACTTCTGGAACTAGGTAAGCTGTTTTATTTCCTTGTTTGTTGTTTACATTGTGTAAAATATTTATTGGATAGATACTGTAGACTGTAAACATATATATTTAATTTGTAATAACCATATTTTTAGGAAAAACGTATGTAAATGTGACTGATATGCACATATATGTACATATAAATCTAGAATATATACTTTTATCTTTACTGTTTGAAATGTAATTTTAAAAACACTATTTATAATGACAACCTTATTACTAATTCTACATGTAGTTTTTTGAAAAATTGTGGAGAAAACACATAACGTAAGCTTTACGATCTCAACCATTTTTATGTGTATAGTACAGTAGTGTTAACCATGTGCACATTGTTGTATAACAGATCACTGGAACTTTTTATCTCGCAAAGCTAAAACTCTATATCCATCACACAATAACTTCCATTTACCCACTTCTCCCCAGCCCCTGAAAACCACCATTCTACTTTCTACAATTTTCACTACATTTTATACTTCATATAAATGGAATCACGCATTTGTCTTTTTTGTGACTGGCTTTTTCACTTAGCTTAATGTCCCCAAGTTTAATCCATATGCTATAGCATATGCTACTATTTTCTTCCTTTTTAAGGCTAAATAATATTCCATTGCATGTAAATACCATACTTCTTTATCCATGTACCTGTCTATGGGCACTTAGCTTATTGTGTCCACCCCTTGGCTGCTGTGAATAATGCTGCAGTTAACATGGATAAGCAAATAACTCTTTGAAATTCTATTTTCAATTCTTTTGGATATATACTCAGAAGTGGGATTACTAAATCATATGGTAATTCTATTTTTAATATTTTTGAGGCACTTCCATTCTATTTTCAATAGAGGCTCTACCATTTACATTCCCACTAGTAGTACATAAGGGTTCCAGTTTCTCAACATCCGTGCTAGCACTTGTTATTCTCTTTCTTCTTCTTCCTCCTCCTCCACCTTTTCTTTCTTCTTTCTTCTCTTTCTCCTTCTCCTTCTTCTTCTAATAGCCATCCTGACAGTTATCAGATAATAGCTCGTTGCAGTTTTGATTTTCTTTTCCCTAATGATTAGTGATGTTGAGCACCGTTTCATTTACTTGTTGCCTATTTGTCTATCTTCTTTGGAAAAATGTCTAAGCATTTCGTCTGTAACATCTGCGTATAGTGCTTCTTCTAGCAACACCATTCAAAGACTTAGAGATGCTATATTCATCCCTGTGGTTTCTCACACAATACTGCCTCTGACAAGGGAGCATCTGATAAGACAAAAAAGTGTGACAGTATGGCAACTACAGATCTCACTGGTCTTACTCTGTAACCCGTTATCCAATAATAGCTAACTTGATAGAATGGTGTCATGGCTTGGTACCCTCAACAGTTTTTTGGTGGAATCTTTAAGTTTTCTGTATGTAGGATCATGTCATCTTCAGAGACAGTTTTACTCATTCCTTTCTGATTTGAATGCCCGTCTTTATTTTTCTTGACCAACTGATCTGGCTAGTACACCCAGGGCTGTGCTGACTAAATGTGGGCATCCTGCTCCTGCTCCTGATCTTACTTTGTCATATATTCTTGGTGTCCTCTTCAATTTCTTTCATGAGTGTTCTATGGTCTTCTGAGTACAGCTCCTTTGCCGCGTTGGTTAGGCTTATTCCTAGGTATCTTACAGTTTTTGGTGCAATTGTGAATGGGATCGACTCCTTAATTTCTCTTCTGTTTCATTGACAGTGTTTAAAAATGCAACTGATTTCTCTGATTTTATGTCCTGCCACTTCGCTGAATTCCTATATGAGTTCTAGAAATTTTTTGGTGGAGTCTTTGTTTTTTCCACATAACGTATCGTGTCATCTGTGAAGAGTGAGCATTTGACTTCTTTGCTGATTTAGATGCCTTTTATTTCTCTTTGTTGTCTGATTGCTGAGGCTAGGATTTATAGTACTACGTTGAACAACAGTGGTGAGAGTGGACATCCCTGCTGTGTTCCTGACCTTAGGGGGAAAGCTCTCAGTTTTTCCCCATTGAGAATGATATTTGCTGTAGGCTTTTTGCATATGGCTTTTATGATATTGAGGTATGTTCCCTCTCTCCCTATTCTCTGAAGATTTTTAATCAAGAAAGGATGTGTACACTGTCAAATGTTTTTTCTGCATCTGTTGAGGGGATCATACAGTTGTTGTCCTTTCTTTTATTAATGTAGTGTATCACATTGATTGATTTGCAGATGTTGAACTATCCTTGCAGCCCAGGAATAAATCCCACTTGGTCATGGTGAATAAGACTTTTAATGAGCTATACTATTGGCTAGTATCTTGGTGAGAATTTTTATATCCATGTTCATCAGGGATATTGGTCTATAATTCTTTTTTTTTGGTGGGGGTCTTTGTCTGGTTTTACGATCATGGCAATGCTGGCCTCATAGAAAGACTTTGGAAGTCTTCCTTCCATTTCTATTTTTTGAAACAGCTTCAGAAAAGTAAGTGTTAATTCTTCTTTAAATCTTTGGTAGAATTCCCCTGGGAGGCCATCCATCCCTGGACTCTGGTTTGTTGGGATATTTTGTTTTAAAAGATTTTATTTTTTTGCTCATGCATGAGAGAGAGAAAGCACAAGCAGGGGGAGCTGCAGGCAGAGGGAGAAGCAGGCTCCCTGCTGAGTGAGGAGCCCAATTCGGGACTCGATCCCAGGACCCTGAGATCATGACCTGAGCCAAAGTTAGACGCTTAAATGACTGAGCCAGCCAGGTGTCCCTGTTGGGAGATTTTTGATTACTGCTTCAATTTCCTTGCTGGTTATGGATCTGTTCATATTTTCTAATTATTCCTGTTTCAGTTTTGGTAGTTTATATGTTTCTAGGAATGCATCCATTTCTTCCAGATTGCCTAATTTGTTGCCATATAGTTGCTCATAATATGTTCTTTTTTTTAAAGATTTTATTGATTTATTTGACAGAGAGAGAGACAGTGAGAGAGGGAATACCAACAGGGGGAGCGGGAGAAGGAGAAGCAGGTTTCCTGCAGGGAGCCCGACACGGAGCTTGAGCCCAGAACCCTGGGATCATGACCTGAGCCGAAGGCAGACGCTTAACAACTGAGCCACCCAGGCGCCCCCATAATATGTTCTTATAATTGTTTGTATTTCTTCAGTGTTGGTTGTGATCTCTTCTCTTTCATTCATGATTTTATTTATTTGGGTCCTTTCTCTTTTCTTTTTGATAAGTCTGGCTGGGGGTTTATCCATCTTATCAATTCTTTCAAAGAACCAGCTCCTAATTTCATTGATCTGTTCTACTATTTTTTTTTTTGTTTCTACTTCATTGATTTCTGCTCTAATCTTTATTAATTCTCTTCTCCTGCTGGGTTTAGGCTTTATTTGCTATTCCTTCTCCAGCTCCTTTAGGTATGAGTTTAGGTGGTGTATTTGAGCCCTTTCTTGTTTCTTGAGAAAGGCTTATATTGCTATATACTTCCTTCTTAGGACCGACTTTGCTACATCGCAAAGGATTTGAACAGTTGAGTTTTCATTTTCATTTGTTTCCATGAATTTTTTAATTCTCCTTTAATTTCCTGGTTGACCCCTTGATTCTTTGGTAGGATGCTCTTTAACCTCCATGTATTTGAATTCTTTCCAAATTTCTTCTTGTGATTGCGTTGAAATTTCAAAGCACGGTGGTCTGAAAATATGCAGGGAATGATCACAAACTTTTGGTACTGGTTGAGACCTGATTTGTGATCCAGTATGTGATCTATTCTGGAGAATATTCCATGTGCAGTTGAGAAGAATGTGTATTATGTTTCTTTAGGATGGAATGCTCTAAAAATATCTGTGAAGTCCATCTGGTCCAATGTGTCATTCAAAGTCCTTGTTTCCTTGTTGATCTTTTGCTTAGATGATTTGTCCATTGCAGTGGGTGGAGTGTTATAGTACCTTACTATTATTGTATTATCATCAATATGTTTCTTTAATTTTGTTATTGATTGGTTTATATAATTGGCTGCTCCTGTGTTAGGGGCATAAATATTTTTTACAATTGTTAGATCTTCTTGTTGGATAGACTTCTTTACTTATGATCTAGTGTCCTTCCTCATCTCTTATTACAGTCTTTGGTTTAAAATCTAATTTGTCTGATATAAGGATTGCCACTCAGCCTTCTTTTGATGTCCATTAGCATGGTAAATGGTTTTCCACCCCTTCACTTTCAATCTGGAGGTGTTTTTGGGTCTAAAATGAGTCTCTTGCAGGAAACATATCTATGGGTCTTGCTTTCTTATCCATCTGATACCCTCTGTCTTTTGATTGGGGCTTTTAGCCCATTTTACATTCAGAATAACTACTGAAAGATATGAATTTAGTGCCATTGTATTACCTGTAAACTCACTGTTTCTGTATATTCTCTCTGTTCCTTTCTGGTCTATGTTACTTTTGTACCCTCTCTTTGGTTAAAGGATCCCCTTTAATATTTCTTGCAGGGCTGGTTTAGTGACCACAAATTCTTTTAGTTTCTGTTTGTTCTGGAAGCTTTTTACCTTCCTTCTATTTTGAATGACAGCCTTGCTGGATAAAGTATTCTTGGCTGCATATTTTTCTCACTTAGCATCCTGAATATATCACGCCAATCCTTTCTGGCCTGCCAGGTCTCTTTGGATAGCTGTTCTGCCAGTCTAATGTTTCTACCCTTGTAGGTTAAGGACCTCTTGTCCTGAGCTGCTTTCAGGATTTTTTCTTTGTCTCTGAGATTTGCAAGCTTCACTGTTATATGTTGAGGTGTTGACCTATTTTTATTGATTTTGAGGGGGGTTCTCTGTGCCTCCTGGACTTGAATATTTGTTTCCTTCCTCAGATTAATTATGTTCTCAGCTATAATTTGCTCAAATATACCTTCTGCCCCCATCCTTTCCTCTTCTTCTAGGATCCCAATTATTCTAATATTGTTTTTCTTTATGGTATCACTTATCTCTCAAATTCTCCCCTCATGATCCAGTAGTTGAGTTTCTCTCTTTTTCTCACTTCCTTATTCTCCATCATTTTTCTTCTATATCACAAATTTCTCTCTTCTGCTTCATTTATCCTAACAGTTAGTACCTCCAATTTTTATTGCATCTCATTAATACCCTTTTTTATTTTGACTTGATTAAATTTTAGTTCTTTTATTTCTCCAGAAAGGGATTCTCCTTGTGAAAATATTCCACTAAGATTATTCCTAGTAATTTAAAGTATTTTTGTTAGTATTGTGCATGGAATCTTTATATTATTAGATTTCTTAATTATTTCTAGTAGGAGAAAAATCTATTGATATATAGGGCGTTGTATTTAATTCCGCTTATACTTTGTTTTTTCTTTGTTCTTTGCTTACACTTTTAGTTAATTTCCTCAGTCTTCTTGGTTATCAATTATTTACACTTATATAATAATGTAGCATAAAACACATGGTTACAATACATAGCTGGATTCAAAAGCAAAAGGAGAAAAAAAGAAAATTTCTAAATATTATAGTCAGTGAGGGAACATATAGCCCTAGTGACAATCCAGTTGAAACTCCTTGTGCATAACATGTTCAGATGTATATACCTATTGGATAATGGAACTCAAGATTGCAACCTTGTAGCATTGCAAGTTGGAATTTGTACCCCTGAATAATGCAGTAATGGATAAAGAGTTGTCCCATTAATGAATAAAATGGAATATTCTCCACATTCTATGAAAGGCAAGGTCTATATGCAAGCTCCTCACCAGGTCTCTGTTGACAACAGAATTTCCTGTGAGAAACCAGCACCTTCAAAACTGTGGTTCTTGAGTATGTAGGTATTTTTCCCACAACAGATGGTTGGACAAGGTGTTAGATATCTGTGGAACCGAAGACAGTGGTAGCTGTATGGTAATGAACACCCCAAATCTTCTCCCTAAATGATACAAAATAACTTCACAACTATGAAAATTTTCCCAAGATCATGGCCTTAGCATGACTGAAGACAAAGAATGCTGAAACTGCAAAATGAACAGTGAGTGAAAAGAGACCCAGCACAGGATCTTTCACATTCCCATCTCACCCTGCTTACAGCAAAGTCTGCAAAGGCAGCCCAAGAAAAACTGCAGGAGGAGGAAAGACAAAGCCTAACAAAGGGTCCTATGGGTGATTAGATATGATCACTAGAAGGGTAATTAACACTCGATCTGAGTTGAGTCCGAGAAGGAACTATAAGAAAGAGATTTCCACGTATAGGTGATTTAAAGGGTCAGATACCAGATAAAGGGTTAGTTATGTACCTTAAAGGGCCAGGCTTGCCCTAAAGGGTGTGCATGATTTAAAGGGGCAGGAATGATTTTGAAGGAGAGGTGAGATTTAAAGGGATAGTCTTCCAAACACATGGCTTCTGCTGGAGAAAAAAGGTTAAAAAGAACAAAGAATTACTTTTGCCACCTGAGTGGACATGGTAAAAGAAAGAAAAGGGAAAAATTTAGAATCCTGCAGGATAAAAGAAAACTACATAATTGGAGGACTCACAATCAGCAAAACAAAACAATAGGAACAAATTAACAGAAAATGTTCCATCTCTCTCTTTCTTTCTTTCTGATTATGGCATTGTTGTAATGAAATACACAAGGTTAAAATTTTTAATTTTTTCTCTGTTAAAGTGTTGAAGACAGTGATGTGATTCAAAGCTGGCTGCAGCATTGGTGGATTTATTTTGGTTTGGTTTCACTTATTGCATGGTCTACATTAATACCATTGTCATGCTTCCCACACAGTGTACGAGGTGACTATAAAAATATAATTCATTTAATTAAAAGACAATAGATTCCTTGCCCCCCCCCATCTCCCAATGTCAGAATATGGCTGAACTACATTTCTTTTTGTCATGGAGTTATGGTGACATATGCTAGTGTTATTTGAGCAAATGAAGCTGGATCTGGCCAGATATTATGTTATTTATGTGCCAGATTAGTATGTATTTCTGCTTTTTGTCATTTTTATAAAATGCCAGAGTTCATAACTTTCTTTAAAAAGAAACATGTTTAAATCTATTTACCTAGCATTATTTAATACATGTACTACCTGAAAGAATTATTGTAAGATAAAATAATAAGTACTAAATTTCTTTTGAAAACACTGAAAAATAACATGTAACATTAGAGAAATCAAATACTTTCCTAACGGTAGTACATTTTATTGTCACAAAATATTTTTAGCAATGTCAAATATTACTCTTTTACATTTTAGGGCTGTGCCGTCAAATACTATAGTCACTTGCCACATGTGGCTATTTAAATTTCAAATTAAATTAAAATTAGAAACGCATTTACTCAGTCACAGGAGCTACATTTCTAGTATTAATAGCTACATATAGCTCTTGGCTACAGTATTGGACAGTACAGATATGGAAAATTTTCATTATCATAGAATGTTCTTTATGAGAGCACTGTTTTAGGAGAATGTGCTTTTTACTTAATTAGATTGACTTTAGCTTGTTCACAAATAGCTCACTTGTCATTTCAAGAAAAACTGGGTTTATTAAGATGTGTGCATATATTTGTATATGTTTTAATTATTCAAACATGTCGTAAGATTCTTTTACTTGTCATCATATAGGTACAGCAAAGATAAAAGCTGAGAAGCGTAAACATCCTCATCCATTTGATGGAAAGATTAAAGATCAGGAATTTGGAATTAGTATCAAGGATTTATTTGCTACTATTTGGGTAAAGTAAAATATTTTACATGAACAAGCCAAATAAATTGACCTGTAGTGGATTTAAGAAAATAACGATAAAGTGTTCATCTTAAATCTGAGTGGGACTTTCGAAGTCTTAATTAACTTAGTCATTTTATAGATAATGGAAAATAGGACCCACCTTACCTAAGTGGCATTTGCAGGAACATGGCTTGTATCAGAGGATGGTACTAGTATTTTCCTTCTATTTCTTTTAATTTTACTTTTGTGTTATTTTTGTTTGTTCTTTCCATGAAGAAATAAATAAGACATTTAATGAAATGACTTATAAGTATTAACATCTTTTTGTTATGTTTAAATGACTTAGCAGAGAACTCCAAAATTTAGCAAATATTCTTGCAAACATATTTTATGGAAAATATCTCAATGTCAAATGGAGAAGAAACCTTTGCTTCTCTAGGTGAGAAACAAGGCCTACAATACGGAGTGGGGTTTAAAAACCCAACTTCTTTTTAAAAATTTTTTAAGATTTTATTTATTTATTTGAGAAAGAAAGAGAGAGTGTGTGAGTACAAGCAGGGGGAGTAGCAGAGGGGGGTAGAGAGGAAAAGAATCTTAAGCCTACTCCACGCTCAGTGTGGAGGGGACCATGGAGCTTGATCCCACGACCCTGAGATTATTACCGAAGCTGAAACCAAGAATCAGGTGCTCAAATGACTGAGCCACCCTGGTGCCCTGAAAAAAACCCAGCTTCTAAATAGTGATTCTATATTCAATTTGCTTCCTCTTCTCTTTTTCATAATTTTATCCTTTATGTTGTGGGCAGAATCGCATTGAAGATATAATACTAACACCCATGCCTTTATGGAGCTATGTTCTTGTGTGGGTCTCGTATCTTAAAAAAATACAGATTAACAATGAATCATGGATCACTACATCAAAAACTAATGATGTATTGTATGGTGACTAACATAATAAAATAAAATAAAATAAAAAATACAGATTAAAAACAAATGATTAACAAATGTGTAGAGAAAATTCCATGTAAAATGTACTTTAGATATGGGTCAAAGTAGACTTCACCAAACAGCGAGCATTTAAATGGAAAACCCTAAAGCAAGAGAAGGAATTATGAATGGTCATTAAGAAAATTCCAGGCATAAGAGACACATGTGGAAACACCTTGAGGCAGCAAAGTTTTAGCTATATTCAGTTTAGAAAATACTTGTATGTTTAAAGCATAGTTGCTTGGTGGGGAGAGTGAAAGAATATACGAGGTTGGAGAGATAAGCGGAGGCTAGCTCTTGAAGGTCATTGTGGGACCTGGTGAGAACTTTAGATTTTGTTTTTAATGCAATAAGAAGTCACTAATATAAGTAAGGGAATAATGTTTTAAGAGCTTTAAAACATGATTTTTTGTGTGTAAAAAACGGATTAGAGTGGGGTAAGAATTGAAAAGACAGTATGATTTGGGTGTTGTTACAGGAAGTTTTCTCTTGGTATTATAAATGGTTATTTTTTTCTTCAGCTGTAGTATATGAGACCCAATTGCAAGAACCAATTAAATAATTACTTGGCATTTATAAATTCAGGGCTGTTGACAATGATTTGTATAAGAAGAAAAAAAGTAAACCTTTCACATTACAATATGATTTGAGCTTCTGGAGCTTTAAAAAAAAAGAAAATAAATTAAAACCTAAAATTTGGGGAAGCAAATATTCTAAAGTCTACATATAGACATGTAATATTAAGATCCAACAGAAAGCTTATGTATCTAGGCTCTTGCCTTTAACCATGTACCAGGCTGAGTTCAGAAAGAAAACAGGGATAATGGGCCATACTTTAGGGAGCCAACTACATTAGAAAAATTCCAACTCTTTGCCTTGTTTCATGGTTTAGCACCTGCCAAAGCTGAGTTTCTCAGTAAAATGTATCTATTGAGCCATGTTGGTAAAATTATTTTATTTTTCATTTTGGTGAAATTTAAGTAGGGCATTTCTTATCTGATCCAAAGGGAGTCAGCCAGTGTTTTCTATTAGGTTGGTGGTTACTTGTGAGTCATTTAAGCCATGCAGGTTATTAAATTCATGCAAGGAAGAGTGGAGTTGAGCAGTGGGTAATGGTTATAATCCCTCATCAGGTAAGGGCTAGAGATGCTATGACATTCTGGGAATGAGTAGAAAGTGAACGAAAGGTAAGTGATTGCTTCTCTTTGGTAGATCTCATAGGCAGAGAGATTTTCTTTGTTACGGTCTGTTACTTTTCACTTAAGCCCAAAAGTCAGATTGCATGCTAGAGACTCTGACCACCCAAGAGTAGCATCCTATTCTTCTTTGGTAAAGTTTTAGAGAGAGTAAGTTGTAGCCTTCTCTTTGTTCTCTGTGGTTATCCAAGGGGTAAAAGGCAAATGATGCATCAGATCTCTCTTTATCCACAGGTTCTGATTTGTTAGCAGGCCTAACTACTAGTAGGACTACACATCAGGGACATTATATAACACTCACTACTGGTGATACCTTATGCAAATTTCCATATTTCTTTGATTCTGAGACATACTTTTTTCATTCACATTTTAACATCTTTAAAGTTGGGTTAGTATTAAATTGATGAAGTCTTGGAATAACTGTAAAGCAGGATGTAATTGTGACATAGTACCTGAGTATGGGTAAACTTGGTCATGGCTGTTCATATTATCATTACCTTAACTGAGTTATATACTTTAGTGATGCTTTCCATATTGAGTGAGACTGCTGGGTTAAGTTTTCACCCAAAAAGATGATGCAGTATTTAAGCATGGGATTATAAAGTTATTATATATGTATAATATATATGCAAATATTTGGTGTTGAAGGAATTTTCTTGCAAAATAACATCCAATTATTTTATGAAATTTAAGTAAAGGAGTCCCACAAGTAGAGATAGCTTTATTGTTCTTTTATTGAGATACCTGCAAAAGGACTGACTAGACTACATGCCAAGCTGTGCAACTGAGTCAGGAAAAACTGGCAAGTCCTTCTTAATAGATCTAATATATTTCAAAAACTGGTAAGACTAAAATCTGCATAGTATAGGACCTTCCTTAAAGCATTGTATCATTATGTCAGTGGCAGTGATTTTTTTTTCTTAGTGGTACATAGAATAATGGTATTTCTTACTGTTGATAGCATTTTAGATTCAATAAAATATAGTATTTTAACCTTTCTGAGTCTCACTTTCTTCAACTGAGAAATTGGTACACTAATGGTACCTTCCGCAGAAGAATGCAGGGTATATAGATTACTGCATAGCCCATAACAAAAACTCAAATACATAATTAATATGAATGCCTACTTGAGATATCTCTGATTTTAGATTAGGGAAGGAAAGTGCACCAAAAAAAATAGGAGAAAATGTCATAAGATTTTCCTTTCATCTTGATAAGAAGAGTGGGTTATCAACCGAAAATAAATTTAAAAGACTAGTGTGAGGAATTTGATTGACTAAAGATCTATTGTCTTCCCACACTACTAACCCTATAGTTCAGTACCTCCTAGTTCATGACACTTAATTGGTGTTGTTTGCTTGAAGTTCAATGTCTGATTACAAGCTCCTGTTTTAAGGACTGACATAAAATCATTCCAGCAAGCAAATTATTCCAGTCAGTAAAATGTATCACCATCATTATAAAACTTATTGACTAATAACTAGTTAAAAAACACATCTCCTGATTTTTTAGACATGGATTTTTTTTTAAATGTCTTCTTCTTCTTCTTCTTTTTTTTTATTAAAAGGAGCCAGAGAAGTATCTCTTTTTAGGAGCCAGAGAACTATCTCTTTTTAGAATCTCTACTATTACCATATTTCTTGCTGGTCCTTACTTATATATTTTAGAAAGTTCATCAGTTAAGGAAAGAAAGAGTTATTCAAATGCCAGTAAAGATAATTTTAATTTTAAAATAGATAAAATGGACATAAATAAAAGATAAAAAGCCAGAACAGAGGCAAAATACTTAACATATTAATAAGTTATGATATCCATTGCAAATCCTTAACAAGATATTAGCAAATCAGATCCAACAGCACATTAAAAGAATCATTCGTGGGGCACCTGGGTGGCTCAGTCATTAAGCATCTGCCTTCAGCTCAGGTCATGATCCCCAGGTCCTGGGACTGAGCCCTGCATCGGTCTCCCTGTTCAGCGGGAAGCCTGCTTCTCCCTCTCCCACTCCCCCTGCTTGTGTTCCCTCTCTCGCTGTGTCTCTCTCTGTCAAATAAGTAAATAAAATCTTAAAAAAAAAAGAATTATTCACCATGATCGAGTGGGATTTATTCCTGGGCTGCAGGGCTGGTTCAATATTTGTAAAACAATCAACATGATATATTACATTAATAAAAAAAAAGATAAGAACCATATAGTCCTCTCAATAGGTGCAGAAAAAGCATTTGACAAAATACAGCATCCATTTTTGATAAAACCCTCAACAAAATAGATATAGATGGAACATACCTCAACATTTTAAAGGCCATGTATAAAAGACCCACAACTAATATCATCCTCATTGGGGAAAAGCTGAGAGCTTTCCTCTAAGGTCAGGAACAAGACAGAGATGTCTTTTCTCACCATTACTATTTAACATAGTACTAGAAGTCTTAGCCTTGGCAATCAGACAACAACAAGAAATAAAAGGCATCTAATTTGATAAGGAAGAAGTAAACTTTCACTACTTGCTGAGGACATGACACTTTATGTAGAAAACCCAAAAGACTCCACCAAAAAATTGCTAGAACAAATAACATGAATTCAGCAAAGTTGGAGGATACAAAATCAATGTACAGAAATCTGTTGCATTTCTATACACCAATAATGAAGCAGAAGAAAGAGAAATCAAGGAATTGATCCCATTTACAACTGCACCAAAAACCATAAGATAGGAATAAACCTAACCAAAGAGGTAAAAGATCTGCACTCTGAAAACTATAGAACACTTATAAAATAAATTGAAGATGACACAAAGAAATAGACATTCCATGCTCATAGATTGGAAGAACAAATATTATTAAAATATCTGTCCTACCCAAAGCAATCTACACATTTAACACAATTCCTATCAAAATACCACCAGCATTTTTCACAGCGCTAAAACAAACAATTCTAAAATGTGTATGGAACCACAAAGCCCCCGAATAACTAAAGCAATCTTGAAAAAGAAAAGCAAAGCTGGAGGCATTACAATTCCAGACTTCAAACTATATTACAAAGCTGTAGTCATCAAGACAGTATGGTGCTGGCACAAAAACAGACGCATAGATCAATAGAACAGAACAGAAAACCCCCAAATGGATCCACAACTATAGGGTCAACTAATCTTCAACAAAGCAGGAAAAAATATCCAATGGGAAAAAGATAGTCTCTTCATCAAATGTTGTTGGGAAAACTGGACAGCAACATGCAGAAGAACGAAACTGGACCACTTCCTACATCACACACAAAAGTAAATTCAAAATGGATGAAAGACCTAAATGTGAGACAGGAATTCATCAGAATCCTAGAGAACACAGGCAGCCACCTCTTTGACATCAATGGCAGCAACTTCTTACTGGACACTTAAGGCAAGGGAAACAAAAACAGAAATGAGCTATTGGTATTTTGTCAACATAAAAAGCTTCTGCACAGCAAAGGAAACAATAAACAAAACTAAAAGCCTATAGAATGGGAGAAGATATTTGCAAATGACATATCTGATAAAGCATTAGTATCCAAAATCTATGAAGAACTTAACAAACTCAACACCCAAAAACCAAATAATCCAGTTAAGAAATGGGCAGAAGACATGAATAGATATTTTTTCTAAAGAAGACATCCAGATGGCTAATAGACACATGAAAATATGCTCAACATCACTCATCATCAGGGAAATGCATATCAAAACCAGGACGGGATGCCACCTCACACCTGTCAGAATGGCTGAAACTAACAACACAAGAAACAGAAGATGTTGGTGAGGATGTGGAGAAAGGGGAAGCCTCTTCCACTGTTGGTGGGAATGCAAACTGGTGCAGTCACTCTGGAAAACAGTATGGAGGTTCCTCAAAAAGTTAAAAATAGGGGTGCCTGGGTGTCTCAGTCAGTTAAGCGTCTGACTCTTGATTTTGGCTCAGGTCATGATCTTAGGGTCTTGGGATTGAGCCCCACATTGGGCTCCCCACTTAGGGGAAGTCTGTTGTCTCCCTCTCCTGCTTGTTCTCTCTGTCTCTCTCTCTCTCTCTCTCAAATAAATAAATAAATCTTAAAAAAAAAAGTTAAGAAGAGAACTACCCTATAACCCAGCAATTGCACTACTAGGTATTACCCAAGGAATAAAAAAATACAGCTTCAAAAGGGCACATGCACTTCGATGTTTATAGCAGCATTATCATCAATAGCCAAAATATGGAAAGAGGCCAAATGTCCATCAGCTAATGAATGGTAAAGAAAATGTGGTGTGTACACACACACACACACACACACACACACACACACTCAGGAATATTACTCAGCTATCAAAAAGAATGACACATTGCCATTTGCAATCACGTGGATGGTGCTAAAGTGTTTTATGCGATGTGAAATAAGTCAGGCAGAGAAAGACAAATGCCATATGTGGAATTTAAGAAACAAAATAGATGAACATATGGGAAAGGGAAAAAGGGGAGAGAGAGAGAGAAAAAAAATCATAAGAGACTCTTAATGATAGAGAACAGACTGACGATTGATGGCGGGAAGTGGGAAGGGGATGAGTTAGATGGATGATGGGTATTAAGGAGGGCACTTGTTATGATGAGCACTGATTGTTGTATGTAAGTGATGAATCACTGAATTCTACTCCTGAACAAATATTGCACTATATGTTAACTAACTAGAATTTAAAGAAAAATGTGAAGAAAAAAAATAAACAAGTAAAAAAAAAGTTCCATGAGGTAAAAAGTTATAAATAAAAAGTCAATGGGTTTAAGCTTAAGAACAGAAAGTTGAACAAAGAATAAGAACAATAACCCTCCATAGCTCTCAGAATACAAGGGGTTAAAAATATATTTTAAAAGAATATAAATAGAACGCTTGGAAATTAGGGAAATAAATCAGGGAAAAGAAAATAAAACAATGAAATTAAGACTGGCTAGAAGCAGGTAAGGAATAAGATTTTATAGGAGAAAATGTATGCAGCAGAGATATCAACACTTTTACCTTCTTTTTCTTCATCTCATGCTTAAGTCTCATACCTTATAAACAGAGAAGGCATTTATATACTAGAACCCCAGTGAACAATTCTTGTCAATGAATATTATGTTATGAAAGAACTTTTTTTTTTTTATAGATTCTATTTATTTATTTGACAGAGAGAGAGAGAGAAAGTGGAAGCAGGGGGAGTGGGAGAGGGAGAAGCAGGGTCCCTGCTTGAGCAGGGAGCCCAAAGCAGGGCTCGATCCCAGGACGCTGGGATCATGAGCCGAGCCAGAGGCAGACGGTTAACGACTGAGCCACCCAGGCACCCCAAAAGAACTTTTTGAACTATAAAGGACCAATTGAATTTAAAGTGTTATTCATTACTTGTGTCACTAGAAATGGACGACAGAATATATCAAAGGAAGCTAGTGTCTAAATTATTTAGATATTATACCATTGGTAGTCAAAATACTGAATTTTCTTTGAAAGCAGGTGAATTACTGTCATAGAAATTAGAATCAATATACATTTGACAGAAGGAATATGATTTTTTAAAATATATTTATTTCTAGTATTTATGTCAGGACATCATGTACTATTTTCAATCTCTGAGTTGTCTACTAGGTGTGATGAAATATATTGGTGTTTGTAGAAGCAGAGTAAGTGAGATTTCAGAATAGAGGCCTGAAACATTTTTAAACTTGAAAAAGCAGCATTTTCTAGGTGAAATATTTTACTCTTACTGACAGATTTAATAAAGATAACCATCACTTATTTTCTATGGCTGATTATAGACGTTCTTCACGAGGAACCAAGACCAGAGCAAGGGAGAAGTTATATGATCAAGTAAAACACTTGAGAAATTAGAAGAAGTTTATCGATATCCTCTTCAACTTATATTTTCCTCCTATTTGTCTGTAGACACCAAGGCCTTTTTTAAAAAAATTTTTTATTGTTATGTTAATCACCATATATTACATCATTAGTTTTTGGTGCAGTGTTCCATGATTCATTGTTTGTTCATAACACCCAGTGCTCCATGCAGAACGTGCCCTCCTCAATACCCATCACCAGGATAACCCATCCCCTTCCCCCCCTCCCCTCTAGAACCCTCAGTTTGTTTTTCAGAGTCCATCATCTCTCATGGTTCGTCTCCCCCTCTGACATACTCCCCTTTTCTTCCTCTCCTGTTATCTTCTTCTTTTTCTTTTTTCTTAAAATATGTTGCGTTATTTGTTTCAGA